>NW_022167833.1:20458-38846 GCF_008728515.1 Papio anubis
TTGTTGTACTTCGTTTCGGTTACGTATTGCACAGGTTTAAAATTCTTTTTCTTTAAGAATGTTGAATATTGGCCCCATATCTTCTGGCTTGTAGATTTTCTGCGAGAGATCTGCTGTTAGTCTGATGGGCTTCCCTTTGTGGGTAACCCGACCTTTCTCTGGCTGCCCTTAAGATTTTTCCTTCATTTCAACGTTGGTGAATCTGGTTATTATGTCATTATCTCTTCAGTTGAGGTGGGTCTCTCATCAATCGAGAAGAGTGTTTTCCAACTTGGTTCCATTTCCCCTCACTTTCAGGGACCCAATCAGACGTAGATTTGGTCTTTTGCCTAGTCCCATACTTCTTGCAGGCTTTGTTCATTTCTTTTTCTTCTTTTTTCTTTGAGTTTCTTTCTCCCTTCATTTCATTCATTTGATCCTCAATGCTGATACTCTTTCTTCCAGTCGATCCAAGTCGGATACTGAAGCTTGTGCATTTATCACTTATTTCTCGTGTCATGATTTTCATCTCCTGTCCATTTGTTTATGTCCTTCTCTGCATTAATTATTCTGGTTATCAATTCTTCTACTCTTTTTTTTCAAGATTTTTAGTTTCTTTCGCTGGGTACGTAATTCCTCCTTTAGCTCTGAGAAGTTTGATGGACTGGAGCCATATTCTCTCATCTCGTCAAAGTCATTCTCTGTCCAGCTTTGATCCGTTGGTCGTGATGAGCTGCGTTCCCTTGGAGGGGGAGATGCGCTCTTATTTTTTGAATTTCCAGCTTTTCTGCCCTGCTTTTTCCCCATCTTTGTGGTTTTATCTGCCTCTGGTCTTTGATGATGGTGATGTACTGAGGGGGTTTTGGTGTAGGTGTCCTTCCTGTTTGATAGTTTTCCTTCTAACAGTCAGGACCCTCAGCTGTAGGTCTGTTAGAGATTGCTTGAGGTCCACTCCAGACGCTGTTTGCCTGGGTGTCAGCAGTAGAGGCTGCAGAAGATAGAACACTACTGAACAGCGAGTGTACCTGTCTTATTCTTGCTTTGGAAGCTTCCTCTCAGGGGTGTACTCCACCGTATGAGGTGTGGGGTGTCGATCTGCCCCTAATGGAGGATGTCTCCCAGTTAGACTACTCAGGGGTCAGGGACTCACTTGAGCAGGCAGTCTGTCCATTCTCAGATCTCAACCTCCGTGTTGGGAGATCCACTGCTCTCTTCAAAGCTGTCAGACAGAGTTGCTTGCGTCTGCAGAAGTTTCTGCTGCTTTTTGTTGTTGTTTTTGTTGTTGTTGTTTAGCTGTGCCCTGTCCCCACAGGTGGAGTCTACAGAGACTGACAGCCCTCTTGAGCTGCTGTGAGCTCCACCCAGTTCAATCTTCCCAGGGCTTTGTTTACCTACTTAAGCCTCAGCAATGGTGGGCGCCCCTCCCCCAGCCTGGCTGCTGCCTTGCAGTTAGATCACAGACTGCTGTGCTAGCAATGAGGAAGGCTCCGCGGGTGTAGGACCCTCCCGGCCAGGTGTGTGATATAATCTCCTGGTGTGCCCGTTTGCTTAAAGCGCAGTATTGGCGTGGGAGTTACCCAATTTTCCAGGTGTTGTGTGTCTCAGTTCCCCTGGCTAGGAAAAGGGATTCCCTTCCCCCTTGTGCTTCCCAGGTGAGGTGATGCCTCGACCTGCTTCAGCTCTCACTGGTCGGGCTGCAGCAGCTGACCAGCACCGATTGTCAGCACTTCCCAGTGAGATGAACCCAGTACCTCAGTTGATAATGCAGAAATCACCTGTCTTCAGTGTCATTCGTGCTGGGAGCTGGAGACTGGAGCTGTTCCTATTCGGCCATGTTGCTCCGTCTTTCTCTCTTCCACGTTTTTAATTGAGAATATTTCCTTTCTCAGCACAGGCCTCAATGCGATCCAATATATCCCCTCTTACATTCCCCAAAGACAGTGGTAATAGACTGCTCCATGATGTGAAAGTATAACTCTCTAAAACGAACTCATACATCATAAAGCGGTTTCTCAGAAAGCTTCCTTCTAGTTTTCATTTAAGGATATTTCCTGTTTCACCATAGGCCTCAATGCCCTCCCAAATATCACTATGCAGATTCCACGAAAACAGTGTTAGCAAACTGCTTCATGAAGATAAAGGTGTCACTCTGTGAGATGAACTCACACATCACAAAGCAGTTTCTCAGAAAGCTTCTTTCTGGTTTTTATCTAAGGATATTTCCTATGTCTGAGGAGTCTTCATAGCGATCCAAATGATCACTTCTGAGATTCCACAGAAACAGGGCTAGCAAACAGTTCCACGAAATACAAGTGTAATTCAGTGAGTTGAATTCACACATCAGAAACAGTTTCTCAGAAAGCTTCTTTCTTTTTTCAGCTGAGGCTATTTGTGGTCTCAAAGCGCCCTAGTGTGTCTCATTGCACATTCTGCGAAAACACTGTTAGCAAGCTTCTCACTGAAAACAATAATGTCACTCTGTGAGCTGAATTCACCCACAACAAAGCAGTTCCTGAGAAGGCCTCTCTGCAGTTTTTATCTGAGGATATTTCATTTTTCACCATGGGTTTCAACGATATTCAAGGTATCACTTCTGAGATTCCACAAAATCAGCGCTAGCAAACTCCTCCATCAAAGAGTGGTTTAACTGTGGGAAAGGAATTCACACATCACAGAGTAGTTTCGCAGAAAGCTTCTTCCACCTTTTTTAATTGAGGATATTTCCTTTGACCATATACCTTCATTGTGAATGGAAAAATCCCTTCCCAGACTCAACAAAAAGAGTGGTAACAGAATGCTCCATGAAAGGAAAGTGTATCTCTGTGAGATGAATTCACACATCAGATAGCAGTTTCTCAGAAACCTTCTTTCCAGTTTTCATCTGAGGATATTTCCTTTTTCACTACAGGTCTCAATGTGCTCCACAATATCACTTTGCAGATTCCACGAAAACAGTGTTAGGAAAGTGCTTCATGGAGAGAAACGTGTAAACCTGTGAGATGAAGTCACACATCACAAAGTAGTTTCTCAGAAAGATTCTGTTTAGTTTTTATCAGGGGATATTTCCTTTATCACCTTAGGCTTCATGGCGCTAAGAAATGTCTCATTGTAGATTTCAAGGAAAGTGTGTTAGCAAACTGATCAATGAAAACAACATTGTAACTCTGTGAGTTGCATTCACACATCGCAATGCAGTTTCTCCGAATGCTTCTTTAAACTTTTCATCTGAGGATATATCCTTTTTCAACATATCCCTCAATGTGCTCCCAAATATCACTTTTCAGATTCCACGAAGACAGTGTTAGCAAACTGCTTCATGAAGAGAAAGGTGTAGCTCTGTGAGATGAATTCAAACATCAGAAAGAAGTTTCTCAGAAAGCTTCTTTCCAGTTTTCATCTGAGGATATTTCCTTCATCTGTGGAGTCTTCATAGCGATCCAAAATATCACTTCTCAGATTCCACAAAAAGAGTGTTAGCAAACGACTCCACGAAATACATGTGTAACTCTGTGAGATGAATACACACACCAAAAAGCAGTTTCTCAGAAAGCTTCTTTCTGGGATTTATCTGAGGATATTTCCTCTGTCTGAGGAGTCTTCATAGCGATCCAAAATATCACGTCTGAGATTCAACAAAAACAGCGTTAGCAAACTCCTCCATCAAAGAATGGTTTAACTCTGTGAAATGAATTCACACATCACAGAGCAGTTTTGCAGAAAGCTTCTTTCACCTTTTTAAATTGAAGATATTTCCTTTGACCGTATAGCCTTCATAGCGAACACAAATATCCCTTCCCAGACTCAACAAAAAGAGTGGTAACAGAATGCTCCATGAAAGGAAAGTGTATCTCTGTGAGATGAACTCACACATCAGATAGCAGTTTCTCAGAAACCTTCTTTCCAGTTTTCATCTGAGGATATTTCCTTTTTCACCTCAATGCGCTCTGAAATATCACTTAGCAAATTCCAGGAAAACTGTCTTAGGAAACTGCTTCATGGAGAGAAACGTGTAAACCTCTGAGATGAATCCACACATGACAAAGCAGTTTCTCAGAAAGCTTCTGTCTAGCTTTTATAGGACGATATTTCCTTTGTCACTGTAAGCTTCATGGCACTAAAAATATCCCATTGTAGATTTCAAGGAAAGTGTGTAAGCAAACTGATGAATGAAAAGAACACTGTAACTCAGTGAGTTGCATTCACACATCACAATGCAGTTTCCCAGAACGCTTCTTTAAACTTTTCATCTGAGGATATATCCTTTTTCACCATATCCCTCAGTGCATGCCCAAATATCACTTTTCAGATTCCACAAAGACAGTATTAGCAAACTGCTTCATGTAGAGAAAGGTGTAACTCTGTGAGATGAATTCACACATCACAAAGAAGTTTCTCAGAAAGCTTCTTTCCAGTTTTCATCTGAGGATATTTCTGTTTTCACCACAGGCCTCAATGCACTCCCAAATATCACATTGCAGTTTCCACGAAAACAGTGTTAGCAAACTGCTCCATGAAGACTAAGGTGTAACTCTCTGAGATGAATTAACACATCACAAAGAAGTTTCTCAGAAAGCTTCTTTCACGTTTTTAATTGAGAATATTTCCTTTCTCAGCATAGGCCTCAATGCAATCCAATATATCCCTTCTCACATTCCCCAAAGACAGTGGTAATAGATTGCTCCATGATGTGAAAGTATAACTCTCTAAAATGAACTCTCACATCATAAAGCGGTTTCTCAGAAAGCTTCCTTCTAGTTTTCATCTATGGATATTTCCTGTTTCACCACAGGCCTCAATGCGCTCCTAAATATCACTGTGTAGATTCCACGAAAACAGTGTTAGCATACTGCTTCATGAAGAGAGAGGTGTCACTCTGTGAGATGAATTCACACATCACAAAGCAGTTTCTTAGAAAGCTTCTTTCTGGTTTTTATCTGAGAATATTTCCTCTGTCTGAGGAGTCTTCATAGCGATCCAAAATATCACTTCTGAGATTCCACAAAAACAGGGCTAGCAAATGGTTCCACAAAATACATGTGTACTCTGTGAGATGAATTCACACATCACAAGGCAGTTTCTCAGAAAACTTCATTCTGCTTTTTATCCGAGGATATTTCCTTTGGCCGTATAGTCTCCAAAGCAATTTGAAATGTCCGTTCTCAGATTTCACAAAATCAGGGCTAGCAAACGGCTCCACGAAATACAGGTGTAATTCAGTGAGTTGAATTCACACATCAGAAACAGTTTCTCAGGAAGCTTCTTTCTTTTTTCAGCTGATGCTATTTGTGGTCTCCAAGCGCCTCTGTGTATCTCATTGCACGTTCTGCAAAAACACTGTTAGCAAGCTTTTCACTGAAAACAATGATGTCACTATGTGCACTCAATTCACCCACAACAAAACAGTTCCTGAGAAGGCCTCTCTGCAGTTTTTATCTGAGGATATTTCATTTTTCACCATGGGATTCAACGATTTTCAAGATATCACTTCTGAGATTCCACAAAAACAGCACTAGCAAACTCCTCCATCAAAGAGTGGTTTAACTCTGTGAAATGAATTCACACAGCACAGAGCAGATTCGTAGAAAGGTTCTTTCACCTTTTTTACTTGAGGATTTTTTTTTGACCATATAGCCTTCATAGCGAACGCAAATATCCCTTCCCAGACTCAACAAAAAGAGTGGTAACAGAACACTCTATCAAAAGAAAGTGTATCTCTGTGAGATGAATTCACACATCAGATAGCAGTTTCTCAGAAACCTTTCCAGTTTTCATCTGAGGATATTTCCTTCATCCAAGGCGTGTTCATACCATTCCAAACAATCACTTCACAGATTCCACAAAAAGATTGCTAGCCAACGGCTACACGAAATACATGTGTAACTCTGTGAGATGAATACACACATCACAAAGCAGTTTCTCAGAAAGCTTCTTTCACCTTTTTATCCGAGGATATTTCCTTTGTCATTGTAAGGTTCATGGAGCTAAGAAATATCCCATTGCACATTTCGAGAAAACAGTGTTAGAAACTTATCAATGAAAAGAAAGTTGTAACTCTGTGAGGTACACTCACACACTACAATACAGTTTCTCAGAATGCTTCTTTCCAGTTTTCATCTGAGGATATTTCCTTTTTCTTCACAGGCTGCAATGCGCTCCCAAATATCACTTTGCAGATTCCACGAAAACTATGTTAGAAAACTGCTTCACGGAAAGACACGTGTAAACCTGTGAGATGAATTCGCACATCACAAAGAAGATTCTCAGAAAGCTTCTTTCCAGTTTTCATCTGAGGATATTTCCTTTTTCACCACAGTCCTCAATGTGCTCCCAAATATCGCTTTGCAGATTCCATGGAAACTGTGTTAGAAAACTGCTTCATGGAGAGAAATGTGTAAACCTATGAGATGAATTCACGCATCACAAAGAAGTTTCTCAGAAAGCTTCTTTCCAGTTTGTATCTGAGGATATTTCGTTTTTCACCACAGTCCTCAATGTGCTCCCAAATATCACTTTGCATATTCCATGAAAACTGTGTAAGGAAACTGCTTCATGGAGAGAAACATGTAAACATGTGAGATAAATTCACACATCACAAAGAAATTCCTCAGGAAGCTTCTGTCTAGTTTTTATCGGAGGATATTTCCTTTGTCACCATAAGCTTCATGGTGCTAAGGAATATCCCTTTGTAGATTTCAAGGAAAGAGTGTTTGCAAACTGATCAATGAAAAGAACACTGTAACTCTGTGAGTTGCATTCACACATCACAGTGCAGTTTCTAAGAATGCTTCTTTAAACTTTTCATCTGAGGATATATCCTTTTTCACCTTATCCCTCAATGCGCTCCCAAATGTTGCTTTTCAGATTCCACGAAAACAGTGTTAGCAAACTGCTTCATGTAGAGAAACATGTAATCCTGTGAAATGAATACACACATCACAAAGCAGTTTCTCAGAAAGCTTCTTTCTCGTTTTTATCTGAGGATATTTCCTTTGTCACCATAAGCTTCATAGTGCTAAGAAATATCCCATTGCACATTTCAAGAAAACAGTGTTGGCAAACTGATCAATGAAAAGAAAAGTGTAACTCTGTGAAGTGCATTCATACATCACAATGCAGTTTCTCAGAAAGGTTCTATCCATTTTTCATCTGAGGATATTTCCTTTTTCTCCACAGGCCTCCCTGTGCTCTGCAATATCACTTTGCATATTCCACGAAAACTGTATTAGTAAACTGCTTCATGGAGAGAAACGTGTAAACCTGTGAGATGAATTCACACATCACAAAGCCGTTTCTCAGAAAGCTTCTCTCAAGTTTTTATCGGAGGATATTTCCTTTGTCACCATAAGCTTCATATCGCTAAGAAATATCCCATTGTAGATTTCAAGGAGAGAGTGTTAGCAAACTGATGAATGAAAAGAACACTCTAAATCTGTGAGTTACAGTGACACATCACAATGCCGTTTCTCAGAATGCTTCTTTCCAGTTTTCATCTGAGGATATATCCTTTTTCACCATATCCCTCACTGCACTCCCAAATATCACTTTTCAGATTCCACAAAAACAGTGTTAGCAAATTGCTTCATGAAGAGAATAGTGTAACTCTGTGAGATGAATTCACACATCAGATAGCAGTTTCTCAGAAAGCTTCTTTCTAGTTTTTTTCTGAGGATATTTCCCTCTTCACCATAGGCCTCAATGAGCTACAAAATACCACTTTGCTCATTCCACAAACACAGTGTTAGTAAACTGCTTCATGGAGAGAAAAGTGTAACTCTGAGAGATGGTTTCACGTATCACAAAGCACTTCCTCAGCAACCTTCTTTCCAGGTTTTATATGAGGATATTTCCTTCGTCTATATAAGCTACATTGCACTAAGAAATATCCCATTGCAGACTTCAAGAAAACAGTGTTGGCAAACTGATCAATGAATAGAAAAGTGTAATTCTGTGGGTTGCATTCACACATCACACTGCAGTTTCTCAGAACGCTTCTTTCCAGTTTTCATCTGAGGATACATCCTTTTTCACCATAGCCCTCAAAGGGCTCCCAAATATCACTTTGCAGATTTCTCGAAAACAGTGTTAGCAAACTGCTTCATGAAAAGAAAAATATAACTCTGTGAGCTGAATTCACACATCACAAAGCAGATTCTCAAAGGCTTCATTCTGGTTTTTATCTGAGGATATTTCCCATGGCCGTATAGTCTTCAAAGCGATCCGAAATATCAGTTCTCAGATTCCACATAAACAGTGTGAGCAAACGCCTCCATGTAATACAGGTGTAACTCAGTGAGTTGAATTCACACATCACAAAGCAGTTTCTCGGAGAGCTTCTTTCTTTTTTCAGCTGCGGATATTTCTGGTTTCAAAGCACCCCCGTGTGTCTCATTGCATTTTCTGCGGAAAAAACTGTTAGCAAACTTCCCAATGAAAACAAAGATGTAACTCTGTGAGCTGAATTCACCTACAACAAAGTAGTTTCTGAGAAGCCTTCTCTGCAGCTTTTATCTGAGGGTAGTTCATTTTTCACCATGGGATTCATTGATATCCAAGATATCACTTGTGAGATTCCACAAAAACAGTGCTAGCAAACTCCTCCATGAAAGAGTGGTGTAACTCTCTGAAATGAATTCACACATCACAAAGTAGTTTCGCAGAAAGCTTCATTCTGGTTTTTCTCTGAGGATATTTCCTTTGTCCTTAAACTTTTCAAACTGATTTGAAATATCAGTTCTCAGAATCCACAAAAAGAGTGTTACCAAACGGCTCCACGAAATGCATGTGTAACTCTGTGAGATGAATTCACACATCACAAAGCAGTTTCTCAGAAAGCCTCTTTCTCGTTTTTATCTGAGGATATTTCCTTTGTCTCCATAACGCTCATTGCGCTAAGAAATATCCCATTGCAGATTTCAAGAAAACAGTGTTGACAAACTGATCAATGAAAAGAAAAGTGTAACTCTGTGAGTTGCATTCACGCATCACATTGCAGTTTCTCAGAACACTTCTTTCCAGTTTTCATCTGAGGATATATCCTTTTTCCCCATCGTCCTCAATGCGCTCCCAAATATCACTTAGCAGATTCCAGGAAAACAGTGCTAGCAAACTGCTTCATAAAGAGAAAGGTGTAACTCTGTGAGATGGATTCACACATCACAAAGAAGTTTCTCAGACAGCTTTTTCTCGTTTTTATCTGAAGATATTTCAGTTCTCAATGCTCTCCCATATATCTCATTGCAGATTCTGTAAAAAAAGTGTTAGCAAACATCTCAATAAAAGCAATAGTGTAACTCTGTGAGGTGAATTCACACACCACAAAGCAGTTTCTGAGAAGGCTTCTCTCCAGGTTTTATCTGAGGATATTTCATTGTTCATCATGGGATTCAATGATATCCAAAATATCACTTCTGAGATTCCTCAAAAATAGTGCCAGCAAACTCCTCCATGAAAGTGTGGTGTAACTTTGTCAGATGAATTCACGCATCATGAAGCAGTTTCTCAGAAAACCTCTTTCTGGTTCTTATCTGAGGATATTTCCTTTGTCTGAGGAGTCTTCATAGCGATCCAAAATTTGACTTCTCATATTCCAGAAAAACACTGCTAGCAAACGGCTCCACGAAACACATGTATAACTCTGTGAGATGAATACACACATCACAAAGCAGTTTCTCAGAAAGCTTCTTTCACGTTTTTAATTGAGGATATTTCCTTTCTCAGCATAGGCCTCAATTCAATCCAAAGTATCCCTTCTCAGATTCCCCAAAGACAGTGGTAATAGACTGCTCCATAAAACGTAAGTGTAACTCTGTGAAATCAATTCACACATCAGAAAGCAGTTTCTCAGAAAGCTTCCTTCTAATTTTCATTTGAGTATACTTCCTTTTTCACCAGAATCCTCAATGCTCTCCTAAATATCACTTTGCAGATTCCATGAAAACAGTGTTAGGAAACTGTTTCATGGGGAGAAACGTGTAAATCTGTGAGATGAATTCACACATCACAAAGCAGTTTCTCAGGAATTTTCTTTCTCGTTTTTATCTGAGGATATTTCCTTTGTCACCATAGGCTTTATGGGGATAAGAATTATCCCATTTCAGATTTTCTGTAAACAGTGTTAGTAAACTGATCAATGAAAAGAAAAGTGTAACTCTGTGAGTTGCATTCACACATCACAATGCAGTTTCTCAGAACACTTCTTTCCAGTTTTCATCTGAGGATACTTCCTTTTAAACCATAGCCCTCAATGAGCTGCCAAATATCACTTTTCAGATTCCATGATAACAGTGTTAGTAAACTTTTTCATGAAGAGAAAGGTGTAACTCCATGAGATGAATTCATACATCACAAAGAAGTTTCTCAGAAAGCTTCTTTCTCGTTTTTATCTGAGGATATTTCAGTTCTGAATGCACTCCCGTATATCTCTTTGCAGATTCTGTGAAAACAGTGTTAGCAAACATCCCAATGAAAGCAATAGTGTAATCTGTGAGGTGAATTCACACACCACAAAGCAGTTTCTGAGAAGGCTTCTCCACAGGTTTTATTTTATTCAATGATATCCAAAACATCACTTCTGAGATTCCTCAAAAATAGAGCTAGCAAACTCCTCCATGGAAGAGTGTTGTAACTTTGTGAGATGAATTCATGCATCATAAAGCAGTTTCTCAGAAACCTTCTTTCTGGTTTTTATCTGAGGATATTTCCTTTGTGTGAGGAGACTTCAGAGCCATCCAAAATATCACTTCTCAGATTCCACAAAAACAGTGCTAGCAAACAGCTCCATGAAATACATATGTAACTCTGTGAGATGAATTCACACATCACAAAGCAGTTTCTCAGAAAGCTTCATTCTGGTTTGTATCTGACGATATTTCCTTTGTACAGTCCTCAAAGCAGTCTGTAATATCAATTCTCAGATTCCACAAAACAGGGTTAGCAAACTGCACTATGAAATGCAGGTGTAACTGTGAGTTGAATTCACACATCAGAAAGCAGTTTCTCAGAAAGCTTCCTTCTAGTTTTCATTTGAAGATATTTCCTTTTTCACCACATGCTTCAATGTGCTCCCAAATATCACTTTGCTGATTCCACGACAACAGTGTTAGCACACTGCTTCATGAAGATTAAGGGGTAACTCTTTGAGAAGAATTAACACATCACAAAGACATTTCTCAAGAAGCTTCTCTCACGTTTTCAATTGAGGATATTTCCTTTCTCAGTGCAGTGCTCAATGCCATCCAAAATATTGTTTCTCAGATTTTGCAAAGACAGTGCTAATAGATTGCTCCATGAAACGAAATTGCAATTCTATGAAATGAATTCACACATCAGAAAGCAGTTTCTCAGAAAGCTTCTTTCTGGTTTTCATCTGAGGATATATCCTTTTACACCATAGGCCTCAGAGCACTTCCAAATATCACTTTGCAGATTCCATGAAAACTGTGTTGGCAAGCTGCTTCATGGAGAGAAAAGTGTAACTCTGTGAGATGAATTCACACATCACAAAGCAGTTTCTCAGAAAGCTTCTTTCTCATTTTTATCGGAGGATATTTCTCTTGTCTCTGCAAGCTTCATGGCGCTAAGAAATATCCCATTGTAGATTTCAAGAAAACAGTGTTGGCAAACTGATCAATGAAAAGAAAAGTGTAACTCTGTGAGTTTCATTCACACATCACAATGCAGTTTATCAGAATGCTTCTTTCCAGCGTTCATCTGAGGATATTTCCTTTTTCACCAGAGCCCTCAAGGCGCTCCCTAATATCAGTTTGCAGATTCTGGGAAAACAGTGTTAGCAAACTGCTTCAGGAAGAGAAATGTGTAACTCTGTGAGATGAATTCACACATCACAAATAAGTTCCTCAGAAAGCTTCTTTCTCGTTTTTATCTGAGGATATTTGAGTTCTCTATGCACTCCGTATATCTCATTGCAAATTCTGTGAAAACAGTGTTAGCAAAGTTCTCAATGAAAGCAATAGTGAGACTGTGAGATGAGTTCACACACCATAAAGCAGTTTCTGAGAAGGCTTCTCTCCAGGTTTTATCTGATGATATTTCATTTTTCATCATAGGATTCAATGATTTCTGAAATATCACTTCTGAGATTCCTCAAAAACAGTGCTAGCAAACTCCTCCATTACAGAGTGATGTATTATTGTGAGGTGAATTCAAGCATCATAAAGCAGTTTCTCAGAAAGCTTCTTTCTGATTTTTATCTGAGGATATTTCCTTTGTCTGAGGAGTTTTCATAGCGATCCACAATATCACTTCTCAGATTCCACAAAAACAGGACTAGCAAATGGCTCCATGAAATACATGTGTAACTCTATGAGATGTATTCACACGTCACAAAGCAGTTTCCCAGAAACTTCATTCTGGTTTTTATCTGAGGATATTTCCTTTGACCGTATAGTCTTCAAAGCAATCCGAAATAGCAGTTCTCAGATTCCACAAAAAACGGGGCAAGGAAACGACTCCATGAAATACAGGTGTAACTCTGTGAGTTGAATTCATACATCAGAAAGCCATTTCTCAGAACGCTTCTTTCTAGTTTTCATCTCAGTATTTTTCCTTTTTCACCATATGCCTCAATGGGTTCCCAAATATCACTTTGCAGATCCACAAAAACAGTGTTAACAAACTGCTTCATGGAGAGAACAGTGTAACTCTGTGAGATGAACTGACACATCACAAAGCAGTTTCTCAGAAAGATTCTTTCCCGTTTTTATCTGAGGATATTTCCTTTGTCACCGTAAGCTTCATTGCGCTAAGAAATATCCCATTGCAGACTTCAAGTAAACAGTGTTGGCAAACTGATCAATGAAAAGAACAGTGTAACTCTGTGAGTTGCATTCACACATCACAGTGCAGTTTCTCAGAATGCTTCTTTAAACTTTGCATCTGAGAATACATCGTTTTTCACCATAGCCTAAAATGTGCTACCAAATATCACTTTGCAGGTTCCACGAAAACTGTGTTAACAAACTGCTTCATGAAGAGAAAGGTGTAAGTCTGTGAAATGAATTCACACATCACAAGGAAGTTTCTCAAAAGCTTCTTTCTCATTTTTACCTGAGGATATTTCAGTTCTCAATGCACTCCCATATATCTAATTGCAGATGCTGTGAAAACAGTGTTAGCAAACATCTCAATGAAAGTAGTCGTGTAACTCTGTGAGGTGAATTCACACACCACAAAGCAGTTTCGGAGAACGCTTCTCTCTATTTTTTATCTGAGTTTATTTCATTATTCACCATGGAATTCAACGATATCTAAAATTCTCTTCTGAGATTCCACAAAAACAGTGCTAGCAAACTCCTCCATGAAAGAGTGGTGTAATTCTGTGAAATGAATTCACACATCACAAAGCAGTTTCTCAGAAAGCTTCTTTCTGGATTTTATCTGAGGACATTTCCTTTGTTCTTATACTCTTCAAACCGATCCGAAATATCAGTTCTCAGAATCCACAAAATCAGTGCTAGCAAACGGCTCCACGAAATAGTGGTGTATCTCTGTTAGATGAATTCACACATCACAAAGCAGTTTCTCAGAAAACTTCTTTCTGATTTTTATCTGAGGATATTTCCTTTGTCCGTATAGTCTTCATAGTGATCCAAAATATCCCTTCTCAGATTCCCCGAAAACAGTGGTAACAGACTGCTCCATGAAACGAAAGTGTAACTCTATGAGATGAATTCACACATCAGATAGCAGTTTCTCAGAAAGCTTCTTTCTACTTTTCATCTGAGGATATTTCCTTTTTCACCATAGGCCTAAATGCGCTCCAAAAGATCAGTTTGCAGATTCAACGAAAACAGTGTTAGCAAACTGCTTCATGGAGAGAAAAGTGTAGCTCTGTGAGATGAATTCACACATCACAGAGCAGTTTCTCAGAAAGCTTCTTTCTCATTTTTATCTCCAGTTATTTCCTTTGTCTCTGTAAGCTTCATTGCGCTAAGAGATATCACATTGCAGATTTCAAGAAAAAAGTGTTGGCAAACTGATCAATGAAAAGAAAAGTGTAACTCTGTGAGTTGCATTTACTCATCACAATGCAGTTTCTCAGAACGCTTCTTTACAGTTTTCATCTGAGGATATATCTTTTTTCACCATAGTCCTCAATGTGCTCCCAAATATTACTTTTCGCGTTCCATGAAAACAGTGTTAGCAAACTGCTTCATGAAGAGAAAGGTGTAATTCTGTGAGATGAATTCACACATCACAAATAAGTTTCTCAGAAAGCTTCTTTCTCATTTTTATCTGAGGATATTTCAGTTCTCAATGCACTCCCGTATATCTCATTGCAAATTCTGTGAAAGCAGTGTTAGCAAACTTCTCAATGATAGCAGTAGTATACCTCTGTGAAGTGAATTCACACACCACAAAGCAATTTCTGAGAATGCTTCTCTCCAGGTTTTATCTGAGGATATTTCATTATTCACAATGGGATTCAATGATATCCAAAATATCACTTCTGAGATTCCTCAAAAATAGTGCTAGCAAACTTCTCCATGAAAGAGTATTGTAACTTTGTGAGATGAATTCACGCATCATATAGCAGTTTCTCAGAAAGCTTCTTTCTGGTTTTTATCTGAGGATAATTCCTTTGTCCCAGGAGTCTTCATAGAGATCCAAAATATCACTTCTCAGATTCCACAAAAACAGTGCTAGCAAATGGCTCCATGAAATACATGTGCAACTCTGTGAGATGAATTCACCCAGCACAGAGCAGTTTCTCAGAAAGCTTCATTCTGGTTTTTGCCTGAGGATAGTTCCTTTGATCGTATAATCTTCAAAGCGATCTGAAATATCAGTTCTCAGATTCCACAAATACAGGGCTAGCAAACGGCTCCATGAAATACAGGTGTATCTCAGTGAGTTGAATTCACACTTCAGAAAGCAATTTCTCAGAAAGCTTCTTTCTAATTTTCATCTGAGGATATTTCTTTTTTCACAACAGGCTGCAATATGCTCCCAAATATCACTTTGCAGATTCCACGAAAACAGTGTTGGCCAACTGCTTCATGAAGACTAAGGTGTAACTCTGTGAGATGAATTCACACATCACAAAGCAGTTTCTCAGAATGCTTCTTTCTGATTTTTATCTGAGGATATTTCCTTTTTCACCATAGGCCTCAATGCACTCCCAAATATCACTTTGTAAATTCTACGAAAACCGTGTTAGCAAACTGCTACATGAAGAGAAAAGTGTGACTCTGTGAGATGAATTCACACATCACAAAGCAGTTTTTCAGAAAGCTTCTTTCTCATTTTTATCTGAGGATATTTCCTTTGTCACCATTGGCCTCAATGCACTCTCAAATATCCCTTTTCAGACTCCAAGAAAACAATGTTGGCAAACTGCTCAATGAAAAGAATGGTGTAACTGTGTGAGATGAAATCACATATCACAAAATGGTTTCTCAGAAAGCTTCTTTCTATTTTTTATCTGAGGATATTTAAGTTGTCACCTTAGGCCTCAATGCACTTCCAAGTATCCCATTGTAGATTCCATGAAAACGATGTTGTCAAACTGCTCCATGAAGAGAAACGTGTAACTCTGTGAGGTGATTTCAAGCACCACAAAGAAGTTTCTCAGAAAACTTCTTTCTAGTTTTTATTGGAGGATATTTCCTTTGTCATCATAGGCTTAATTGTGATTGAATCTATCCCTTCTCAGATTCCCCAAAAGCAGTCCTAGCAAGCTGCTCCAGGAAGAGAACCCTGAAACTCTGTGAGATAAATTATCACAACACAAAGCGGTTTCTCAGAAAGTGTCTTTCTAGTTGCTATCTGGGGATATTTGATTTTTCACCATAGGCTTCAATGTACTCTGAGTATCCTACTGCTGATTCCAGGAAACCTGTGTTAGTAAACTGCTCCATGAAAATAATGCTGTATCTCTTTGAGATGCATTCACACATCACAAAGCAGTTTCTCAGAAAACTTCTTTCTAGTTTTTATGTGAGGATATTTCCTTTGTCACCATAGTCTTCAAGGAGATCCAAAATATCCCTTCACAGATTCCCTAAAAATAGCACTACCAAACTGCTCCATGAAAAGAATCATGTAATTCAGGGAGATGAATTCACACATCACAAAATTGTTTCTCAGAAAGCTTCTTTCTAGTTTCTATCAGTGAATATTTACTTTTTCACCATAAGCCTCAAAATGATCCCAAATATCCCATTGCAGATTCCAAGATAAACGTTTTAACAAATGGTGCAATGAAAAGAACTGTGTAACTATGTGAGACAAATTCACACATCACAAAGCAGTTTCTCAGAAAGCTTCTTTCTACTTTTTTTCTGAGGATATTTGCTTTGTCACCATAGGCCTCAATGCACCCTCAAATATCCCTTTGCAGTTTCCACCAAAACAATGTTAGCAAACTGCTCCATCAATAGCATTGTGTAATTCTGTGACATGACTTCACACATCACAAAGAAGTTTCTCAGAAAGCTTCTTTTTAGTTTTTATCAGAGGATATATCCTTTGCCACCACAGGCTTCAATGTGCTCCCAAATATCCCATTGCAGATTCCAAGAAAACAGTGTCAGCAAACTGCCCAGTGAAAAGGACAGTGTAACACTGTGAGATAAACTCACACATCACAAAGCAATTTCTCTGAAAGCCTCTTTTTGGGTTTTATCTGAGGTTATTTCCCTTGTCAACATAGGCTTCAAGTTGCTCCCATAGATGCTGTTGCAGATTCCATGAGAACTTTGTTAGCAAACTACTCCATGAAAAGAAATGTGTACCTGTGAGAGATGAATTCATACATCACAAACCAGGTTCTCAGAAATCTTATTTCTAGTTTTTATATGAGCATATTTCCTTTGTCACCATGAACTTCAATGCGCTACCAAATATCCTCTTGCAGATTCCACCAAAAAAAAAAAAAAAAGTGTTAGGAAACTTCAACATGAAAAGATATGTGTATCTATGTTAGATGAATTCAAAAATGACAAAGAAGTTTCCTGGAAAGCTTCTTTCTTTTTTTAAATGAGGATATTTCCTTTGTCACTATACACTTTGAAGAGCTTCCAAATATTCCATTGCAGATCCCAAGAAAACTGTGTTAGCAAACTGCTCAATGAAAAGAATAATGAATGTTTGTGAGATGAATTCACACATCATGAAGGATTTTCTCTGAAAGCTTCTTTTTAGTTTTTATGGAAGGATATTTCCTTTGTCACCATAGTCTTCAATGCGGTACAAAATATCCCTTCTCAGAATCCCCAAAAAGAGTGCTACCAAACTGCTCCATGAAAAGAATCGTCTAAGTCAGTGAGATGAATTCACACATCACAAAGCTGTTTCTCAGAAAGCTTCTTTCTAGTTTTTATCTGAGAATATTTCCTTTTTCACTATAGGCCTCAAAGCGATCCTGAATATCCCATTGCATATTCCAAGAAAAACGTGTTAGCAAACTGCTCAATGAAAAGAATGTTGTAACTGTTTCAAATGAATTCACACACCACAAAGCAGTTCCTCAAAAAGTTTCTTTCTAGTTTTTATCTGATGATATTTCCTTTGTCACCATAGGCTTCAATGCACTCTCAAATATCCCTTTGTAGATTGCACGAAAACAATGTTAGCACACTGCTCCATGAATAGAAACATATAACTCTGTGAGATGATTTCACACATCACAAATAAGTTTCTCAGAAAGCTTCTTTCTAGAATTTATCAAAGGATATTTCCCTTATCACCATAGGTATCATTGCGATCCAAAGTATCCCTTCTCAAATTCCCCAAAAGCAGGGCTACCAAACTGCTCCATGAAGAGAATCCTGAGAGCTCTCTGACAGCTTTGAAGAGAGTGGTGGATCTCCCAGCACGGAGGTTGAGATCTGAGAATGTACAAACTGTCTGCTCAAGTGGGTCCCTGACTCCTGAGTAACCTAACTGGGAGACATCCCCCACTAGGTTCAGACTAACACCTCACAACTCACATGGCGGAGTACACCCCTGAGATGAAGATTCCAGTGCAAGAATCAGACAGCAGCACTCACTGTTGAACAATATTCTATCTTCTGCAGCCTCTGCTGCTGATACCCAGGCAAACAGGGTCTGGAGTGGACCTAAAGCAATCTCCAATAGACCTACAGCTGAGGATCCTCACTGTTAGAAGGAAAATTAACAAACAGAAAGTACACCCACACCAAAATCCCATCAGTACGTCACCAGCATCAAAGACCACAGGCAGATAAAACCACAAAGATGGGGGAAAAGCAGGGCAGAAAAGCTGGAAATTCAAAAAATAAGAGCTCATCTCCCCCTCCAATGGAATGCAGTTCATCACCAGCAATGGATCAAAGCTGAATGGAGAATAACTTTGATGAGTTGAGAGGAGAAGGCTTCAGTAGATCAAACTTCTCAGAGCTAAAGGAGGAACTATGTACCCAGCGCA
>NW_022167834.1:0-1220 GCF_008728515.1 Papio anubis
GTGTCCCACCCACCATCTCAATACACAGGCTGCACTTAACTTGTCTGGTGGATTCCGGCCTTGGAACTCAGTATTTCCACCCTCAAACTTTTTTTTTTTTTTTTGTAAGATGGAATCTTGCCTTGTCACCTAGGCTGGAGTGCAGTGGCGCGATCTCGGTTCTCTGCAAGCTCCGCCTCCCGGGTTCCTGCTATTCTCCTGCCTCAGCCTCCCAAGTAGCTGGGACTATGGGCACCCGCCACCATGCTCGGCTAATTTTTTGTATTTTTAGTAGAGACAGGATTTCACCGTGTTAGCCAGGATAGTCTCCATCTCCTGATATCGTGATCTGTCCATCTTGGCCTCCCAAAGTGCTGGGATTACAGGAGGGAGCCACTGCGCCCAGCCCCGCCACCCCCCCCCCCCCCCTTTTTTTTTTTTTTAACCAGGTCTGGCAGACTTAAAGAGACTAGGCAATAGTCATTCTCCAGACCTCAGGAGGATTGGGGGATTTGGGGGCTTAGGGAGGTAGAGAATATCATGCGGGCAGGGCCTGGGCCCTTTGGAAGCCATCTGTTTCCTTCCTTAGCCTCCTGGCGCTTTGATCTCACCCTCTCACTAATCACTTCTCTCCTCCCTTTTTACCCATAAAGCCCGAAGGATTAGAGGCAACCAACTCAAAATAATACTGTGTCCTATATTTGGGCAGCTCCTTTCTTCTGAGGAAACTGAGTGCCCATCCAAATGTGTCTTCAAGAACCTCACAGCCCTTCTGTGAGGGGGGCTGCCAGGCTAATAATAATTCTCTATTTACTGAAGCAGGAGCAAGGCTGAGGGGAGGGCTGGGGGACATCTGCAGTGGTCAGACGACAGGACCTATCATAAGCAGGACTTCCATGAGTCTAGTGTCAAGCAACATTTCACATTTTGCAAGTAATCGTCCCAGAGAGCAGTATTGCCTGTAAGCACCACAGTGGAGGCGTCTAGAAAGCCCCTAGGAAATACATTCAAAGAGACTTTTTTTTTATATATATATTAAAATGAGCAGAATGAAAAGGAGCTATCAATTAGGACCTTCAGGCAGAATCTTTATAGGGGACCTTAACTGTGAACTTCTCCTTGATATAATCATCTTCTGTCACTAATATCCACTGGTTTTTTTCCAGGAAAATCACAGACACTCTCTTTCTTTCACTATATTCTTTTTCATCAGAGAATAAGATCTTGCTTCTCATTCCAGA
>NW_022167835.1:0-1220 GCF_008728515.1 Papio anubis
TATCCCTGATGAACATCAATGCAAAAATCTTCAATAAAATACTGGCAAACTGAATCCAGCAGCACATCAAAAAGCTTATCCACCATGATCAAGTGGGCTTCATCCCTGGGATGCAAGGCTGGTTCAACATATGCAAATCAATCAACGTAATCCAGCATATAAACAGAACCAAAGACAAAAACTACTTGATTATCCCAATAGATGCAGAAAAGGCCTTTGACAAAATTCAACAGCCCTTCATGCTAAAAACTCTCAATAAATTCAGTATTGATGGAACATATCTCAAAATATAAGAGCTATTTATGACAAACCCAGAGACAATATCATACTGAATGGGCAAAAACTGGAAGCATTCTCTTTGAAAACTGGCACAAGACAGGGATGCCCTCTCTCACCACTCCTTTTCAACATAGTGTTGGAAGTTCTGGCCAGGGCAATCAGGCAAGAGAAAGAAATAAAGGGTATTCAATTAGGAAAAGAAGTAAAATTGTCCCTGTTTGCAGATGGCATGATTGTATATTTAGAAAACCCCATCATCTCAGCCCAAAATCTCCTTAAGCTGATAAGCAATTTCAGCAAAGTCTCAGGATACAAAATCAATGTGCAAAAATCACAAGCATTCTTATACACCAGTACCAGACAAACAGAGAGCCAAATCATGAATGAACTCCCATTCACAATAGCTTCAAAGAGAATAAAATACCTAGGAATCCAACTTACAAGGGATATAAAAGACCTCTTCAAGGAGAACTACAAACCACTGCTCAGTGAAATAAAAAAGGACACAAACAAATGGAAGAACATACTATGCTCATGGATAGGAAGAATCAATATCGTGAAAATGGCCATACTGCCCAAGGTAATTTGTACATTCAATGCCATCCCCATTAAGCTACCAATGAGTTTCTTCACAGAAGTGGAAAAAACTGCTTTAAAGTTCATATGGAACCAAAACAGACCCCATATTGCCAAGACATTCCTAAGCCAAAAGAACAAAACTGGAGGCATCACGCTACCTGACTTCAAACTATACTACAAGGCTACAGTAACCAAACAGCATGGTACTGGTACCAAAACAAAGATATAGAACAATGGAACAGAACAGAGCCCTCAGAAATAATACCACACATCTATAGCCATCTGATCTTTGACAAATCTGACAAAAACAAGAAATGGGGAAAGGATTCCCTATTTAATAAATGGTGCTGGGAAAATTGGCT
>NW_022167836.1:0-1220 GCF_008728515.1 Papio anubis
AGATGATTTCACTGAACACAAAGGAGTTCTTCAGAAAGCTTCTTTCTGTTTTTTATTGGAGGTTATTTCCTTTGGCCCTATAGTCTTCAAAGGGATCAGAAATATCCGTTCTCAGATTCCACAGAAATAAGGCTAGCAAACAGATCCACGAAATACTGCTGTAAGTCTGTGAGTGGAAGTCACACCTGACAAAGCAGTTTTTCAGAAAGCTTCTTTTCACTTTTTCTCTGAGGATAATTTCTTTTTCACCATAGAACTCTAAGGGCTTCCAAATATCAATTTAAAAATTCCACAATAACAGGCTTATTGAACGGCTTCTTGAGGAGAAAGCTGTAACTCTGTGACATGAATTAACAGAACACTAAGCAGTTTCTCAGAAAGCTTCTTTCCAGTTGTCACCTGATGATATTTCCTTTTTCACCATAGCCCTCCATGGGCTTCCAAATAACACTTTGCAAATTCCACAGGAGCAATCCTAGAGAAAGGCTTCTTGAGGGGAAAGCAGTAACTCTGTCAGATGATTTCACAGAACACAAAGGAGTTTCTCAGAAAGCTGCTTTCTCTTTGTTATCAGAGGATATTTCCTTTGGCCCTATAGTGTTCAAAGGGATCCAAAATATCCGTTCTCAGATTCCACAGAAATAAGGCTAGCAAACAGATCCACGAAATACAGCTGTAACTCTGTGAGTGAAAGTCACACATCACTAAACAGTTTCTCAGAAAGCTTCTTTCCAGGTTTTCTGTGAGGATGCTTTCTTTTTCACCATAGCCCTCTACGGGCTTCCAAATATCACTTTGCAAATTCCACAAGAACAGACTTAGCTAACGGCTTCTTCAGGGCAAAGCTGTAACTCTGTGAGATGAATTAACAGAATACTAAGCAGTTTCTCAGAAAGCTTCTTTCCAGTTTTCATCTGAGGATATTTCCTTTTTCACCATAGTCCTCCATGGGCTTCCAAATATAACTTTCCAAATTCAACAAGAACAGTCTTAGCGAAAGGCTTCTTGAGGATAAAGCTGTAACCCGGTGAGATGATTTCACAGAACACAAAGGAGTTTCTCAAAAAGTTTCTTTCTCCTTGTTATGAGAGGATATTTCCTTTGTCCCTATAGTGTTCAAAGGGATCCGAAATATCCGTACTCAGAATCCACAGAAAAAAGGCTGGCAAACAGATCCACGAAATACAGCTGTAACTCTGTGAGTGGAAGTCACATATCAC
>NW_022167837.1:0-1219 GCF_008728515.1 Papio anubis
ACCTGATGAAATTTCCAATTAGCTTAATGTGATGTAAGTGAGCCAAAACTTAAAATGATTGTTTCCCTGAAGACTACTAGGATGCCCAAATTCAAAATTTATTGCACAATAAAATTATCCTCCCAGAGATCTTTTGTGGGGCAAGATGGCTGAATAGGAACAGCTCTGGTCTGTAGCTCCCAGCGAGACCAACGCAGAAGGCAGGTGATTTCTGAATTACCAACTGAGGTACCCGGCTCATCTCACTGGGACTGGTTAGACAGTGGGTACAGCAGAGAGGGCGAACAGAAGCAGGGTGGATGTCACCTCACCTGGGAAGTGCAAGGGATGGGAGAACCTGGCTGAACTTCGCAAAGGTTTACAAGTCACCCATTAGTGAGACAGAGTTTGCAGGAGTTCAGGTGTATTTGCATGAGGGGAGCACAGATGTCTACATGTGTTACAGTAGGGTGTGGATAGTGGTTATAGAAACATTAAAAGCAACCACAAAAGTTGAGCAAATCATATCCACGAGAGGTTTCAGAGTGGATTGAAAGAAATGTGTACCATGTGGGGAAAAAAGTGATTGCTAGGGGAGAGAAGGAATTCAACCCCCAAACATAAGTCCTTCTGTTGCATGTCAAGTTACTGTCACATTGCATCATTCTGACATGGACTCTCCTTCCTCCCTCTCTCATTTATATGCACCCTTGTGAGGGCGCTGGGCTCTCCAGGATAATTTGCCTGTATCAGCATCCTTAACACCTCTCCAAAGTCTCTTCTGCCATGTAAAGTAACACATTCACAGGTCCCAGGGATTAGGATTGGACACCTTTAGGGGAGTTTATTCTGCCTACCAGAGCCACTCACCTCAGTGAACACATTTCTGCAAGCCCCTCAGTCAGTGCTTGCCCCTCACTTCTGAAAGCAAACCAGTTGAAAGCAACTCCATACAATGAGCAGCTCCAAGTGCCAACGAATCCACACCAGCTCACTGATGTCTGTGCCCTTAGCCAGTTTCTGAACCCCACACTTTCCACAAATTCTAAGTCCAGTCTGCTCAGAGAGACTGAATGATCAGCAGAGCTCTCTCCGGGCGCGGTGGCTCAAGCCTGTAATCCCAGCACTTTGGGAGGCCGAGGCGGGTGGATCACGAGGTCAGGAGATCGAGACTATCCTGGCTAACATGGTGAAACCCCGTCTCTACTAAAAATACAAAAAACTAGCCGGGCGTGGTGGC
>NW_022167838.1:0-1219 GCF_008728515.1 Papio anubis
CCCCCCCCCACACACAAATCAGCAGATGTCCCCCTACACACACACAACACACACATCAGTGGACGTCCCCCCGCCAACAGACACACACATCAGCAGACGCCCCCCTTACACACACACACACAGACACCAGTGGACGCCCTCCCACACACACACAGTCTTCTGCTACTTGGCTATACTTATTTTTCAGTCATTTCTCCGGTACTAGCTTAAATGTGCCTTAAACATTTTTTATGTGGGGTTGGGGGAGGCAGGTGGCCAGTGGAGGAGGACGTCGCGCTGCCGCTCGCCTTCCGCTATGCTGAGAGAGCCACCGGGACACGTCGGCATCTCCCCTGCTCTGAAATCAACACTGAGATGCACCGAGTCGCTTCGGAGGCATACACAGAGGCAGCAACACCACGCGAGGCCTGCTGCCTCTCCAGCTCTGACACTTCGTCCGGAGCTCCCGGCCGCGCGGTGCGGGATCCCCTCTCGTGAGGGGCCCGGAGGAGCATCGAGAAGGCTCTCGCCTGATGGGTTCCCGCAAGTTCCTCACTGCAGACCCTCACTCTACCAGTCTTGATTCCATTTGAAATCTGACTTCCAAGGCAGCCCTGCCGACTGTCAAAACGCCCCCTTTCCTGGTGTGTGCCCTCCATCCTCGCTTCCTGGGGGCAGCCGGTTTCTTGCTGTCTGGACAACAGAGCTCTGCCAACACCATTTATCTCGTCCATCCAGGACTTTATCACCAACTGTCCTACTTCCGGCTCCTTTGCGATAGCGTACGTGTCTGTGTTTGGCTGTGACTAACAGGGCCTCTGAATAAAGTGAAAATAATCCTGTTTTAAGCTGCAAGAGGAAAGACTCACAGACGGAAAGTCCTTCACAGACAGAGACCCAGGATCCTGAAATGCAGCACGGCCCTTACATGTTCTGAGAGTAAAACTTTAAACATACAAGCCCTGGGAGGAAAAGCAATTCCTAAAACATGGCAGAAACAATGTAAAAAAAAATCTTGCGGCCGGGCGTGGTGGCTCAAGCCTGTAATCCCAGCACTTTGGGAGGCCGAGGCGGGTGGATCACGAGGTCAGGAGATCGAGACCATCCTGGCTAACATGGTGAAACCCCGTCTCTACTAAAAATACAAAAAACTAGCCGGGCGTGGTGGCGGGCGCCTGTAGTCCCAGCTACTCGGAGGCTGAGGCAGGAGAATGGCGTGAACCTGGGAGGCGGAGCTTGC
>NW_022167839.1:0-1219 GCF_008728515.1 Papio anubis
TATTTCCTTTGGCCCTATAGTCTTCAAAGGGATGCGAAATATCCGTTTTCACATTCCTCAGAAATAAGGCTAGCAAAGAGATCCACGAAATACAGATGTAACTCTGGGAGATGAATTAACAGAACACTAAGGAGTTTCTCAGAAAGCTTCTTTCCAGATTTCATCGGAGGATATTTCCTTTTTCACCATAGCCCTCTATGGGCTTCCAAATATCACTTTGCCAATTCCAAAAGAACTGGGTTAGCAACAGGCTTCCTGAGGGGAAATCTGTAAATCTCTTAGATGATTTCACAGAACACTAAGCAGTTTCTCAGAAAGCTTCTTTCTAGATTTCGTCTGAGATATTTCTTTTTCACCATAGCCATCTATGGGCTTTCAAATATCACTTTGCCAATTACACAAGAACTGTCTCAGCGAAAGGCTTCTTGAGGGGAAAGCTGTAATTCTGTGAGATGATTTCACAGAACACAAAGAAGTTTCTCAGAAAGCTTCTTTCTCTTTGTTATCGGAGGATATTTTCTTTGGCCCTATAGTCTTCAAAGGGATCCGAAATATCTATTCTCAGATTCCACAGAAATAAGGCTAGCAAAGAGATCCAAGAAATACAGATGTAACTCTGTGAGATGAATTAACAGAACACTAAGCAGTTTCTCAGAAAACTTCTTTCCAGATTTCATCGGAGGATATTTCCTTTTTCACCGTAGACCTCTATGTGCTTCCAAATATCACTATGCCAATTCCACAAGAACTGTTTCAGCGAAAGGATTCTGGAGGGCAAAGCTGTGACTCTGTGAGATGATTTCACAGAACACAAAGAAGTTTCTCAGAAAGCTTCTTTCTCTTTGTTATCGGAGGATATTTCCTTTGGCCCTATAGTCTTCAAACGGATCTGAAATATCTGTTTTCAGATTCCACAGAAATAAGGCTAGCAAAGAGATCCACGAAATATAGATGTACCTCTGTAAGATGAATTAACAGAACACTAAGCAGTTTCTCAGAAGGCTTCTTTCCAGATTTCATCTGAGATATTTCTTTTTCACCATAGCCCTCTATGGGCTTCCAAATATCACTTTGCCAATTCCACAAGAACTGTCTTAGCGAAAGTCTTCTTGAGGGGAAAGCTGTAACTCTGTGAGATGATTTCACAGAACACAAAGAAGTTTCTCAGAAAGCTTCTTTCTCTTTGTTATCGGAGGAAATATCCTCCGATAACAAAGAG
>NW_022167840.1:0-1219 GCF_008728515.1 Papio anubis
ACCTGATGAAATTTCCAATTAGCTTAATGTGATGTAAGTGAGCCAAAACTTAAAATGATTGTTTCCCTGAAGACTACTAGGACACCCAAATTCAAAATTTATTGCACAATAAAATTATCCTCCCAGAGATCTTTTGTGGGGCAAGATGGCTGAATAGGAACAGCTCTGGTCTGTAGCTCCCAGCGAGACCAACGCAGAAGGCAGGTGATTTCTGAATTACCAACTGAGGTACCCGGCTCATCTCATTGGGACTGGTTAGACAGTGGGTACAGCAGAGAGGGCGAACAGAAGCAGGGTGGATGTCACCTCACCTGGGAAGTGCAAGGGATGGGAGAACCTGGCTGAAGTTCGCAAAGGTTTACAAGTCACCCATTAGTGAGACAGAGTTTGCAGGAGTTCAGGTGTATTTGCAGGAGGGGAGCACAGATGTCTACACGTGTTAGAGTAGGGTGTGGATAGTGGTTATAGAAACATTAAAAGCAACCACAAAAGTTGAGCAAATCATATCCACGAGATGTTTCAGAGTGGATTGAAAGAAATGTGTACCATGTGGGGAAAAAAGTGATTGCTAGGGGAGAGAAGGAATTCAACCCCCAAACATAAGTCCTTCTGTTGAATGTCAAGTTACTGTCACATTGCATCATTCTGACATGGACTCTCCTTCCTCCCTCTCTCATTTATATGCACCCTTGTGAGGGCGCTGGGCTCTCCAGGATAATTTGCCTGTATCAGCATCCTTAACACCTCTCCAAAGTCTCTTCTGCCATGTAAAGTAACACATTCACAGGTCCCAGGGATTAGGATTGGACACCTTTAGGGGAGTTTATGCTGCCTACCAGAGCCACTCACCTCAGTGAACACATTTCTGCAAGTCCCTCAGTCAGTGCTTGCCCCTCACTTCTGAAAGCAAACCAGTTGAAAGCAACTCCATACAATGAGCAGCTCCAAGTGCCAACGAATCCACACCAGCTCACTGATGTCTGTGCCCTTAGCCAGTTTCTGAACCCCACACTTTCCACAAATTCTAACTCCAGTCTGCTCAGAGAGACTGAATGATCAGCAGAGCTCTCTCCGGGCGCGGTGGCTCAAGCCTGTAATCCCAGCACTTTGGGAGGCCGAGGCGGGTGGATCACGAGGTCAGGAGATCGAGACTATCCTGGCTAACATGGTGAAACCCCGTCTCTACTAAAAATACAAAAAACTAGCCGGGCGTGGTGGC
>NW_022167841.1:0-1219 GCF_008728515.1 Papio anubis
AGAGCTCATCAGGCCCTGCTCTGATGGCTGTAGGGGAGAGGGGATGACTTTTCTAACCTACCTCCACCCTTTCCGGTGACATGGGAGGCAGACACCAAGTTCTGGGGTCTCCAGCTGCAGTGGCTGACCACTGATTGCTTCTCTCTGTCCAGAACAACGAGAACAAAAGCACACTGCAGTTGGAGCAGCAAGTAAAGGAGCTGCAGGAGAAGCTGAGCAAGGTGAAGGAGATGGTAACCTCTGCCCCATCCAAGAAGGGCTGGGAGGCAGGCACCAGCTTCTGGGGAGGGGAGGTGCCAGGCCAAAGGAAGCTCCAGCTGGGGGGCAGGTGACCCCAGCACCTTCCAGGGCAGCTCCATGACTGTTTCTTGCTTCCTACCCTCTGACTTTTAGAGGTGGGTAGCCCTGGGCTCCTCCCAGGTCTGGACATCATCTTCCCAGCTAGAGGCATGGATTCCCCCAATCATAGGGGTGGAGACAGTGGTATAAGAGGGTCCTTATGCCAGGCACAGTGGCTCCTGCCTGTAATCCCAGCACTTGTGGATGCTGAGGCAGGAGAATCACTTGAAGTCAGGAGTTTGAGACCAGCCTGACTAACATGGCGAAACCTCATCTCTACTAAAATTATAACAACAACAAAAAATTAGCCCGGCATGGTGGCACATGCCTGTAATCCCAGCTACTCAGGAGACTGAGGCATGAGAATCTCTTGAGCCTGGGAGATGGAGGTTGCAGTGAGCTGAGATTGCACCACTGCACTCCAGTATGGGCCACATGGTGACACTCTGTCTCAAAACAAAAGAAAAAAGCCTCCTTAGATTCAAACCGGATTCCGGCCTCGGTTCCACTGGTCACCATTCAACTACTTTTCATCTCTAAGTCTCTGTTTCTTTAGCTTCAAAAGGAAGTTAGCATTTTTCTTATGGAGGTGCTGGGGATTAAATGAGAGAACACATGGAAAGCATTAGGCTTGTAGCACACTTAGCAGATGGTGATTGGCTCCCTCTGCTTTTCCACCAGTCTGTGGTCTACAGTTTAAATGGTGGGAAGAAGGACAGGATATTTGAGGCTGGGGAAGGAGGCATGGGGTTCTAGGCAAGGGGGGAAGTCTCTTAGGCCTGGAGCAAGGGGCCAGGGTCCCGGGCAGGTGACAGAGCCCCACCGTGCCCTCACTACCCTATTAATGGGCCCAGAATCTGGAAGCCACCCACCACATGCC
>NW_022167842.1:0-1219 GCF_008728515.1 Papio anubis
TTCATGAATGAAGAAGACAGCTAGAACCCCTGGTTTCCTGCTCCTCAGTGGAGATTCCAGGCGGGAGGCAGGCAGCAAACGCTTGCGTTCCTGTCAAGTGCCAGGCGTGGTGCTGGGCGCGAGAAGGACACCAGTGAAGACACAGCTACACGCAGCCCTGAACATGCCTGCTGCAGCCACAGGGCTTGGCCACACCAGGGAGCTCTGTGAACTCAGGGAAGCCGGTACACCTCGGGCATCCCTTGCTCATGTGTAAAGTGGGGATAAGTCAGTGCCCAGGATCACTGAGGGCCTGCCACATAACAGAGAGTCACTGAACACTAGCTATTCTCACTAGGATTGGAAAGGTTGAAACTTACTAAATTTCTGTGAACTTTCTATAAATACTGTATTGATGTTCACGTCACCACAGGCAAAAAGGACGCCGCTTTCGCATCCAGCCCACCCTCAGGATGCACCTGGACTTCCCAGTACACTCAGCTCCACCAGGCACCAGGCCCTGCAGAAGCCACAACCTGTGACGAAGACAATGAGTCACTCTTGGTGTGTGGCACAGCATGATGTGGCGGTGGGCGCTTAGTCATGGTCAGTCTGCGATCCAGAGCTGTGGAGCTTATTTTAGGTTGAGTGAAAATCAATTTAAGTTTCCAGACATGTCTTGGGACAACAGAAGATACCCAAAGAAGCAGGGAAAAAAAAATAAAAAACAAAAACCCACAGCCTCAGACAGAAGATACCCAAAGAAGTAGGAAAAAAAAAAAAAAAAACCCAGCCTGAGAAATACTTTCTTCATTCAAGGCCTGGGGAGTCAGGAACATAGGAAAGAGATTTTCTATTTTATCTTATAATTAAATAATATGAAACTCTACTCGGGGAAGAAAAGCAGCCCATCGCGTTGGTATTAAGGCTTAATATCATTTTTGCCACCTTGACTCCTATCGCTATAAAAAGTTATTTTCTGTTCCCCTTACAAAACCACCCAAAGAATATCTGTGTAATTTTGAGCAAGTTGGGTTTTGCTCACTTTTGAGCATTAACTAGAATAAGGAGCTTCACCAAGAAAGGCCCCTGAAAAGCATGGTGGAGGCCTGACATGATGGCTCATGTCTGTAATCCCAGCTCTTTGGGAGGCCAAGGCAGGAGGCTCACTAGAGGAGGCCAGGAGTTCAAGACCAGTCTCAGCAGCATAGTGAGATCCTGTCTCTGCTACTAATAATAA
>NW_022167843.1:0-1218 GCF_008728515.1 Papio anubis
TTTCTTTCTTTCTTTCTTTCTTTCTTTCTTTCTTTCTTTCTTTCTTTCTTTCTTTCTTTCTTTCTATTATACTTTAAGGTCTGGGGTACATGTGCAGAACATGCAGTTTTGTTACATAGGTATACACATGCCATGGTGGTTTGCTGCACCCATCAACCTGTCACCTACATTAGATATTTCTTCTAATGCTAAATGTCCATCCCCTAGCCCCCAACCCCGACTGAATTCTTTTGTATCTATAAGAATTGGCTAATCCCAGGAGGGGCAGTCAGCCCCCAGCCAGGAAGGTTTTTAGGATGCCAAAACATCATAAGACACAGAAAATACAAAATATAGGGCTGGGTGCAGTGACTCATGCCTATAATCCCAGCACTTTGGGAGGGTGAGGCGGGCAAATCACCTGAGGTCAGGAGTTTGAGACCAGCCTGGCCAACATGGTGAAACCCCGTCTTTACTAAAATTACAAAAATTATGCAGGCATGGTGGCAGGCACCTGTAGTCCCAGCTACTTAGGAGGCTGAGGCAGGAGAAACTCTTGAACCCAGGAGGCGGAGGTTGCAGTGAGCCGAGATCACGCCACTGCACTTAAGCCTGGGCGGCAGAGGGAGACTGTCTCAAAAAAAAAAAAAAGAAAAAGAAAAAATATAAACCATACACATCACAAATTGCCTCCAAAACAACCAACAACAAATATTGATCATCTCACAGTTTCTGTGGGACAGGAACCTGGGGGCTGATTGCAGGGCCCTCCAGGCCAGGGTGTCTCCCAGGGCAGCAGTCACCAGGTTGCCTGGGACCACAGGCCCCTCAAAATCCAGCTGAGTAGGATTCACTGTCAAGTTCACTCAAGTGGCAGGATTGAGTTCTTCCAGGGCTTTTGGCTTAAGGGCCTCTGTTCCCTGCCATCTGAACCTCCCCACAGAGCGGCTCACACCACGCAGCTGACTTTCTCAAAGGGAGCGAGTGGGAGCAAGGGAGATGGCACCAGCAAGACAGAGTCACAGTCTCTTTTTATTTTAATTAATTGTTTTAATTTTTTTTTTTTTTTTTTTTTTTTTTTTGAGAGGAGTTTCACTCTTGTCACCCAGGCTGGAGTGCAGTGGCATGATCTTGGCTCACTCCAACGTCCTCCTCCTGTGTTGCAACAATTCTCCTGCCTCAGCCTCTCAAGTAACTGGGATTACAGGCACCTGCCACCACGCTCAGTTAACTTTTTTT
>NW_022167844.1:0-38814 GCF_008728515.1 Papio anubis
CTCTGGCCTCAGCCTCCCGAGTAGCTGGGACTACAGGCGCCCGCCACCTCGCCCGGCTAGTTTTTTGTATTTCTTAATAGAGACGGGGTTTCACCGTGTTAGCCAGGATGGTCTCGATCTCCTGACCTCGTGATCCGCCCGTCTCGGCCTCCCAAAGTGCTGGGATTACAGGCTTGAGCCACCGCGCCCGGCCTATTTTTATTTTTTTTAAAGAGAAAGGCTTTCACCATGTTGCCCAGGATGGTCTCGAACTCCTGAGCTCAAACAATTCACCTGTCTTGGCCTCCCAAAGTGCTGGGATTACAGGTGTTAGCCACCGTGTCTGGCTGTGAGTGACTTTTAAAGGGCTTAGAACATAGTAAGTGCTTATTCATGTTACCTGCAGGTATCATTACTATAATGGTGTTCGAATCCATCATTCTAAAAGTGAATGTGATTTAAAAAAAAAAAAAAAGCCACCAGTTGATGAGCATCATCTGCACAGCATAGATTCAAAAGCTAACTACATGTTACAAATGATAGTTGAGAGTATATCTAGAGTGATCTTCAGAGGTCTGTAATAACAAGGAAGTCTTCTGATGAAGATTTGTGAGGTGAAACAAGAAGAGTAAGCTGTTCCTCTCCCTGTTGGTTAGCACTACCATAACTTGGTGGTGACAGAGGCCATTTCAAGCAGTATTTTTAAATTCAAACGCATATGCCCACCGCTCTTAAAAGTAGACCTGAGTCTATCTATACTTTAAATTTTGGCTGCCTGTTACTAGCATACAATTATTACTAATCACAGAAGAATTATCCTGAGTCAAAACACAGCAGTTAGTTCTGAAAACAGAAATAGAGAATGTAAGATCTGGACAGCAACAAAAGCAAATCTAGTCTGCTCCATCCTGGCTCCCATTTTCAAGTTGAGAACCTGAAGCCCAGAGGGGTGACCTGATCCTTTGTGTCAGAACTGAATCCAGAGCCAAATCTCCCACCTACACTGCCTCCTAACCAGGGGCTCACATCCTCTCTAACCACGGGATGAGTTTCATCTTTGTGTTGGCTCAGAAGTGATCGACCCAAGTCAACCACTTAAACAGCTAGGGCTCAAATTGAGATTTTCCTCCAATTTACCTAGAGAGGACTTCTTAAAATAAAGGATAGGATGATAGAAAAGAGCAAACCTTATTTCATAGAATGACTTAATGGCTAAAAATAGACATGATCAGTTTTCAAAAAGGAGAGCTATATATTTATGTACTTGAATGATTTAATGGTTAAAAATAGACATGACCAGTTTTCAAAAAGGAAAGCCATATATATGTACTTGAAAAGATATCCAAAACATATTTTTAAGTGAAAAGAAGTACAGAAGAGTCTATAGACTATCCATAAAATAGGCCGGGAGTGGTGGCTCACACTTGTAATCCCAGCACTTTGGGAGGCCAAGGCTGGTGGATCATTTGAGGTCAGGAGTTTGAGGCCAGCCTGGCCAACATGATGAAACCCTGTCTCTACTAAAAATACAAAAATCAGCTGGCTGTGGTGGCACATGCCTGTAGTCCCAGCTATTGGGAGGCTGAGGCAGGAGAATCGCTTGAACCCTGGAGGCGGATGTTGCAGTGAGCCCAGAGCACTCCAGCCTGGGCGACAGAGCAATACTCTGTCTCAAAAAAAAAAAAAAAAAAAAAAAAAAACAAATCCATAGATGGACATGTTTGTGTGTGTGTATGTGTGTGTGTGTGTGTGTGTGTGAGAGAGAGAGAGAGGAGAGAGTCTGAGTGTGTGTACATGTACATAAGTACATGAAAAAAAATTGAAGATTTGCACCAAATTGTTAGCAACCCTCTTAGGAAAGAAATGGGATTAAGGAAACAAGATTAAGTAGAAGGCAAAAGGACACTTTCCTTTTTTTTCTACCTACTTCAGTTGGTTTAAATTTTTTACAGAAAGAACTTTTTTTTACAGTAAATGTTACTTGTGCAATTATAAGCTTATTTCATACATTTCAATATATTATCCATGATCTATTGTCACCTAAAGCATCCCCAAAACTTTTGCAAAACCTGTCATAACAAAGGGAAATAATTGGCATGTGAAGCTAATTTGCTTCTGTTCTCAAACTAAGACACAGTGAAGCTGCATCTCTACTATGGCCCAGTAATAATAATACATAAATCTTGACTCGGTTATTAGTAGTGTCAGTAATACAAATACGATCTCAGAATATGAATTAAGCTTCTAAAGTGTTTTAGGAATAGTATATAGCAATCTATCAGTATTCTAAGGTTTTTATTGAAGTTTGCATATAAATATAAATAAAACTTTCCCATCTATACAAATAAGTTATATTTAAAAAATTAATCATAGAGCCATGCTTTTATTTAGGAAATTCTACATGAAATATATTTTAATTCATGGTGACTTTATTCTCCAAACCTCCTGGTGATTTTATGCTGGTAATCCAGCAACAAAATAAAAATCAAGCTATATTAATCCCAGCTAGCAAAATTACCTTCTAATTATACTTTTACTTTAGGAAGAGGTAAATGATTTCACATTAGGAAATTTTTTTGGATAGTCCTTGTATCTGAATGTCAATTGAAATTTTAAACTTCTTGAATTTTAGTTCAATTTTTCCTGTGAAGCAGCAATAAAAAGTCCCAGCTGTAGTGTTGCTTATGTAGGGAAATCATCAGAGAACACGACTGAACCTCAGCTTGCACTAATAATGACTAGGTAGCCGTCATTTTTAAAAACAATGTCACAAAAGCTATTTCGATGCTGTCATGCTTAAGAATAATTAGTTTCCATCAAAGCAACAGATTATCTGTTCATGTTGTCCACTGGGTCATTACAATGAACAACCAATACAGATAAATGATACCTAATCTTTTCTGCTCTTCTATTGGGCTGATGGATGGTTATAACATCTCCAATATTATAAGGCAGAAAAATTATGCTGACATTTAGAAGCAAAAGCACAGCAAGATAAAACTAAGTACAAAGCATGCCCAACACTATTGGTGGTGGCGGGGGGAGAAATATCTAAAGACAAATAGAACTGAAAACAGAATGGCAATTAGGCCAAAGGAGAGTTATGGGAGGCAACGACTACACCTTGTGGGTGGCAGGCAGCTCAATTAATTATATAACAAGAAAGGGGACCCGGGCATTTCCGTAAGACACATTATTAAAAGGAATATTGACTTAAGCATCTTTTAAATTTTATGCCCTAAAAGAAGACAAAAGGGTTTCCCTATTATTGATCTGCTCCTGAATCAAGTTGACTTTAAAGGATCACATAATGAGAAATGGTTGAGCAGCAAATGAGACTAAGAAGAAACTGCAATTACTTACAACTCACATTTACCAGGTTCAATAGATTATATCTTTTCCATGTTGCTTTGTGTTCATGCTGTATTTGTCAGCCAGAATTGGAAAAGAACCATTCAGCTTGCCCTAAAAATGAAACAGCATTTGGGACTGTACCTTTGGTTCAGTCTATTAGCATTGATCATTTGTAGAAAAAATGTGTAATGAGGATAGCTTAGACTGAGAGTCAAGACAAAAGCCACCTTCAGTTTATTTATCAGATATTTGAAAAATATGTACTAGTATAGTTGTTTTTGCCTCAGAGAGTGTCGATTCCAGCTAAAGATTTTGATTTTAAGCAGAAATAGGGGAACTTTTTAGCTCAGTGAGTGCTAATGGGGATAGGCCCCTACTTAGAAAAGTCTGCTCACTGTCATTTATTCTACCTGTGTCCATGTGGCTCACATTTCTTTTTACAGCAAATGTTTTTTAGATTTTCTCTGAGAATCAGCAGTTTTCCAGGAATACATTCTATATTCTTTCCATTAAAAAAAAACTATGCTCCTTCTAAATGCAATGAGGCATCCTAGGTTGAATCTTGGAACAGAGTAGGACATTTTTTGAAAAACTGAAGAAATCCCAATAAAGACTACAGTCTACCTAATAGTATTGTATCAATCAATGCTAAGATCTTAGTTTTGATAAATGGGCCAGTCATTATGCAAGATGCCAACATTAGAGGGGAAGAAAGGTATGTGGGGACATTCTGTACCATCTTTGCAACTCTTCTGCAAATCTAAAATTATTCAAAATAATAAGTTTTTAAAATATACTCCCTGGGGCACCAATCCCCCTAACCTCATCACACTTAAGAATTAATGGTAAACTGGCAAATGAGCGGGTGCTTTTTAGACTTACAAAGGCATCATTGTGGTCCACTGGCAAGACTTCAATACCAGGATAGAAGAGTTGTAAAAAACAAATTCTAAAGTTGTAAAAAAAAAAAAAAAATGCTAGATTTTTCTTGCTTAACACAGAGAATAAGAATGAGAGCAAGAGAGAGAGGGGGAGAGAAAAAAAAATGGCAGGTGCGCTGTTTTCTTTAAGCCAGTGCTTCTCAACTGGGGACAATTTTGCACCCCCACTCCCTGCCCCAGGGAACATTTGGCAATGTCTGGAGACTTTCAGTTGTCACAACTGGAAGGTGCTACCAGCATCCAGTAGGTAAAGACCAGGGAGGAGGCGACACATCCCACAATGCCAGCAAAGCCCCGTATAACAAAGAACTATCCAGCCTAAAATGTCAGTGGTGGCTACATTTAACAATCAAAACAAAACAAAACAATTATAACAACAAAACTTGCTTAAAGCAATTAAAATTCAAAGCAAAATAGGCTGGATGCGGTGGCTTACGCCTGTAATCCCAACACTTTGGAGGCCGAAGTGGGTGGATCACTTGAGGTCAGGAGTTGAGACCAGCCTGGCCAACACAGTAAACCCTGTCTCTACCAAAAACTACAAAAATGAGCCAGACGTGCTGGTGTGCACTGGTAGTAGCCTGATTCTCCCAGCTTACCTACTTGGGAGACTGAGTTGGGAGAATTGCTTGAACCCAGGAGGTGAAGGTGAGCCGAGATCTCGCCACTGCTCTCCAGAGTAAGACTCTGTATCAAAAAAAAAAAAAAAAAAGCAAAATAGATGAGAGAAGATATTAGACTAAAGAAAAGCTGTCCCAAGTCCTCCCTTTAAAAAAAATTCAGTAAGGATGGGAGAGAATCTACTAAGGAATGAATAACCCAAGCACAACTCACTGACAGCAACTGTTCCTGGAATCCCTACCCCTCTTCTTTCAGCTTATCCAAATCTGCTCTCCTTATTGAGCAACTTAGTTCAAGTCAGACCTTGGGAATCTTTTATAACCTCACTGCCTTAAAATTCATTGATAATTTCTCCCATGGTTTTCCCATTTCCCAAATTCACAGAACTTATTCTGAGGATTATTTTTGATAAGCTTATAACTCATTTTACCCTTTACCCAGTCCTTGACAAATATTTTTTAAACGTAATGTATGTATTAACTACCACATTTTACTGAATCTGAGACATCATCAGTTTAAGATGTACCATTATTTTATATACCACTAAAAACGAAAAGACGCTGCCAATTAGGCTGCCAAATAGTAAATCATTATCACTTATTAGATGCATCCCAATAATATAGACATAAAATGTGAAAAATACTACCTTAGAAGCAATAATATATAATTTTATTACTCCTATAGCATTTACTATGTATTTTCACAATTATTGCATGGAAATATATCTTATCTCCTTAAGCAGTTGAAAATCCCATTACAAGCCTATACCTCTTATATTTCTCTGCTCATTCCCAGCACCAAGATCAGCACTAGAGCTTTAGAATCAGTGATGGAAAAGTAGTAATGATGATAGCACTTTACATGCCATGTAGCATGTGTAGCATTATTATTACCCCCCTTTAGTAGATGAGGAAAGCAAAATGATAGAATGTGCCCAAGGTCACCAAGCAGGTGGGTGCGTGGCAGAACCTCAGTTCATGTAGCCAGTTCTTTTCATTGCAGAGGCCAGGTTCCCAATGTCTATGCTGCTCTGCCCTCAGAAATGTGGGTAAAAAAGCTACAACGGGCAGGTTTAGGGTAGGAGGCACTGACCATATGGTGCTTTTTAGACATACTCCACGTGAGTTTTCATTTTACAGTAAGTTTTTATATTAGTCTGTTCTCATATTGCTATAAAGAAGTACCTAGGCTGGGCACAGTGGCTCACACCTGTAATCCCAGAACTTTGGGAGGCCAAGGCTAATGAATCACCTGAGGTCAAGAGTTTGAGACCAGCCTGACCAACATGGCGAAATCCCATCTCTACTAAAAATACAAAAATCAGCCGTGTGTGGTGGCGGGCACCTGTAACCCCAGCTACTTGGGAGGCTGAGGCAGGACAATCGCCTGAACCCAGGAGGCAGAGGTTGCAGTGAGCTGAGATTGCACCACTGCACTCCAGTCTGGGCTACAGAGCGAGACTGAGTCTCAAAAAACAAAGAAAAAAAAAGTAAAAGAAACACCTGAGATTGCGTAGTTTATAAAGAAACAAGGTTTAATTGGCTTACGGTTCTGCAGGCTGTACAGAAAGCATGATGTTGGCATCTGTTCACCTTCTGGGAAAGCTTGGGGAAACTTACAATCATGGTGGAAGGCCCAGAGGGAACAGATAGGGCCGGAGCAGCAAGAGAAAGGAGCGGGAGGTGCCACACACTTTTAAATGACCAGATCTCCTGAGAACTCACTCACTACTGAAAACAGTACCGAAGGATGGTGCTAAGTCACTCATGAGAAATCCACCCGCATGATCCAATCACCTCCCACCAGGCCATACCTCCAACACTGGGGACTACAATTCAACGCGAGATTTGGCGGGGACACAGATCCAAACCATATCAGTTTTACCCTCACAAACAAGACCGTTCGCAATAGCAACCAAAAACTAAGCCAAAATTGCTTGTTTACAACTTTAAGCCACTAGAGGGCAAGTATTGATGATCCTCCTCCACAAACCAATGATATCTAACAAATATGCTCTGAATGTGATGATGCCTTTGGTCACCCCAAAGCAATTAGTTTCTTTTAAAGGTTGCCACAAGTATGAAATTTTGTGGGCACTTTTTAGATTAAGGGCCTACAAGGCATTAATTTTAAAATCATTGACAAGATATCACATCAATATTAAGAAACATTTCAGTAAAAGAATACCACAATAAATTCCATCTTCCAATTCCCTTCTCCTATATTCTAATGTCATAATTTTTCCCATAGGCTTATCCATTCTATATGATTGTGCACATGGCTCAATTCATATTCTGCTCTTTCATACAATCTATCCTAAACTTCTTTCCAACTTTCTGTGCCAACTGTCAAAACCATCATATTAAATGCCAACATAGTATTTTCTCCTACATTTGGTTATTAAAGCATTTCCATCATGTTAAATGTTTGGAATTTCCACTTTGTTAGCTTACAAGTTGAGTTGAGTTTCCCCCTATTGTAAGTAACACCATTATGACCAAGCAGTGAATGGTAAAGAGACTTATTTCTGTGAATTTATCTATTTAGTAACTATCCTTAGCTATGGGATTATTGAATCAAATCATATGAACACCTGTATGAGGTGATTTCTTAATAGTTCAATAGTATAAAACAGGGATCCCCATATTGAATTATTTCATTGTCCTGAAAAAAAAGGGGGAGAAGGAGCAAAAAATTATAGAATAATAATAGTCGGCATTTACATCACACCTTATACTTTTCAAAGTGCCTTTGTAAATGGAAATAAAATGCTACTTCGCCAAGCTGTAAACAACTGACTTTCTCAGGGACACAGTTACTGAAGGAGCTCATGAATAACTCAAGTGTGTTTAAGAGAGAATATCACAAGATCAAACAATGTTTGTTACATTATGAGATAAAATAAAGTCTGTCAAGGAAAAAAAAAATAAGGTGCCTTTAGATTATTTAAGTGAAATATTGATCAGATTGATCACAAGCATGCTAAAGGCATAATTGCATCTGTCATGTAAACTCCACTTAGTTCATGAAGTAATGAACAGGAACAGTAATTGTTTTCCTGTTAATGAGGCTGTAGACTATGTTCTCAGAGTGACTCACGTGTTATTTAGTTTATTTCGAAATGGAGGGTGGCTCACCAGCGTTCAGCTAAATTGGATAGATTACTACCACCACCAACAACAACAACCACCTCCAAAGTTGGGCTTCTGCCCAAAGTATGCAATGGAGCTCTCACCAAAAACCAAAACCAAACAATTCTTTGAGTCATAAGAAGGCCAAACTACTCAAATCCACCAGTTACTATTTCCCTTCACTTAATTTTTGTAACATAACCCATAACTTAAAATCATCCTAAAGGAAGCTTTTTGTTTTTAAGTAACGTTAAAAATTAACCAAATAAACTTGTGAATTATATGAAGTAAGATTTTCCTATATCTATTTCTAAGCAAGCTCTACAAGATGACACATTATAATGGTAGAAGAGTGACAGGATCCACATCATGGTTTGGGATTGGTCCCCCGGATGATGGATGAGCCTTCTCTGTTACTGTGCATAAAACTTCCCCCTACTCTGTATACCAAGTACAAGTTTCCAAAAGGACCTTGTTCTCATCCCCCTTACAAGTCCTAGCATATCTGCTTAAAATACCCAGCCCTGTCAAAAGTTGGAAGAATCTAAGATGGCCTTCAGCAGGTGAATGGTTAATAAACTGTGGTACCTCCAGAGAATGGGATATTATTTAGTGCTGAAGAGAAATTAGCTGTCAAGCCATGAAAAAACATGAAGTAACCTTAGATGCGTATCACTAAGTAAAAGAAGTCAATCTGAAAAGGCTATATACTGTATGGTCCCAACTATACAATATTCTGGAAAAGACAAGCCTATAGAGACAGTCAAAAGACCAGTGGTTTCCAGGGCTGAGGGAGGAGGAAGGGATGAGTGGGCAGAGCACAGAGGATTTTTAGCACAGTGAAACTACTCTGTATGATACTATAATGGGGGATACATGTCATTATATATTTGTCCAAACCTACAGAACGTACAACACCAGGAGTGAATCCTAATGTAAACTAAGGACTCTGGGTCACAAAGATGTGTCATTGTAGGTTCATCAATTGTAACAATTGTAGTTAATTGGGGAGTCTACACCTTGGTAGGGTCAGAGGGTGTATGGGAACTCTCTCTACCTTATGCTCAATTTTTGGTGTAAATCTAAAATTTCCCTAAAAAATAAAGTCTATTAAAAAAAAAAAAAAACAACCTTATCCCCACCTTCTTCACCTAGCTAAAGCTACCTGCCCTTCAAAATGTAGCTCGTGGGTCCCCTCCTAGCTAATGTTCACTTTCTCATGTCTCCCTCGCCTTGACCTTGAGCCACTGGAGGGCAAGGATCTTGTTTCATCTGTCTTTGGATCCCCGGATCTAAACACAAGCACGTAGTAGAGGCGCAGTCAATGTTAGCTAAATGAATATGTGAGAGGAGAAGTCTTTTCCAGCCAGCTCTCGTTTGGTGAAGAAAATATCTAGCTGGCTTTTGTAATTAGCCACATACAGAGATGCATCAGAAAAAGGCAGAAAACCTCCCTAAACTAACTAACTAAATGATAAATAAATAAAATCAGCATTCTACCATATGCTAGAAGTCTGTGGGATCCTTTTATCAATAATCTAAGTGTTAAAATCCAAGCATCCTATAGCCCAAAACAAAGTTTAAAAAAAAAACATAAAAACAACTCTATGAATCCTGCTTTCACTTCAAGCCCCATAATGATTAAGAACAGGAAAAAAATCAAAGCTCTTGTTTAAACCAGGTGAAAAGTACATTCAAGAGCTCCCTCCGCCTTGCTTTCTGCCCACACAGTGCAGAAGTGTATAAAGTGCTGGATTGTGGAGAAAGCCTCACCGTGGTTCCAACCATGGAGAAAAAAGAAACTCCCTTGGCTCCGATTTACATAGTCACAAAACAAAACCCAACTTGACAGACATAAAGGGCATATACATGGAGGAGAGTAAGAACCTAAGAACCCCACTGGCAAAGTGGCATCCGCCTAATGCAGGGTTTGAAATGAGTAATTTGTAGCTAGGAGGTAACGCTGTCATGCAAGGCATGGGTTATAGCTTTCCTCCCACCCCTCCAGAAAATCGTTTTGAAAATACTTCCAATTTGGGGCAGTCTAGGATACACAAAAGCAAACAATCAGTTCCTGAGAAAGGGCTTTCTGGGAGCGTCTCCATGCAGCACAGGTGAGAAGGCAAGGTTAACTATAAGTAGACAGGCAACAGGGGATTCATTTCATGTCACTCGCTGCCTTTATTATGCATTATCCTTTCGGCCCAAAACTTCTGATCACCCTGACCCCTTAAAGGACATCATTGCTGAAAGGAGTTTGGGGAAGAATTAGCAGTCATCTTTTCACCCTCTAACAATGATATCTTTCTCACAGGTTGTTGCAAGGCTTCCAAGTAATGTAAAGTGTACACAGAGAGCCTGGCACATAAAAGGTACAAGCAGCAGATGTAAAAGATCAAAAGCAGGGCTTATCACTGCTGAGGTGGGGTGGGGTGGGGTGGGGGCCAGTGGGCCACTAGACCCAGCCCTCACTTTCAAATATGGCCTCAATTTAGACTTCCGAAGTCATCTCTGAATAAGGTTATACATACAATTTACAGATATAAACCAAGAGATGGAAAGAAGTTCTTTTACCAACTTTCAAATTGTTTCACAACTGGACCATATCACCTGTATTGTTCTCTTTCTGTAAATCCTAAAATTGTCTTAAGGCCGGCATAATACACTACATTACAATGTATTTTTAAATTAAAAGTGGTGAATTGTTAGGTATAAATGTTTGCAATACAAAAATATGGAGCAATTCATGTAACTCTGCTTTTGGCATTTTCCATCTTTAAAAATTTACTATGAAGCTTTTAAAAAAAAAAAATGAAAGTGGCCTGGTTCTCTCATAATCTCTGAGATCCAGATTGGAGAACTGTAGTTTCTGGGTCCTTCTTAGAAGAGATTAGCAAATGCATAACCAGCAATCTGTCTATATTAGTGCTGTCTCCTAGAAATTTATAATGCAAGCCACAAATATTAGCTACATATGTGATTTTAAATTTCCTTGTAATCACATTTTAAGAAATAAAATGACATGGGGAAATTAATTGTAATAATATATTTTGTTAACAAAATATATTTAAGTCATCATTTTAAGTGCTATCAACAAAAACTTATTAATATAATATTTTTACTTTTTTTGTACAAAGTCTACAATCTGGTGTGTACTTTATAACTATAGCACACCTCAGTGTGAACTCACCACATTTCAAATGCTCAGTAGTCATTTGTGGCTAATGACTACCACATTGGACAGCACAGATCAAAAAACCGTAATCTGCAGAATTTTCCCTTCAGGTTTATTTGCATAAGTGGTATCTGGGCACTTGCCATTTTAATGGTTAACAGTGGCATTTAAAAGAAGGTAGTTTAAAAAAAGGATGTAAGAGATGGCAACTGACACCTAGTGGACCTGACATGAACATTTTTAGCAAGAAAATCAACTAAGAATCCATAATTTAACAAAAACATAAGAACAATAAATCTTTTCTCGTTTCTGGTAGTTTTCTCAGGCCATGACTCTCTCCATGGAAAATGCTGCAACAAGAAGACAACTTTGAAAAAGCTCAGAGATTCTGAACTGACTGTGATTCTGGAATACACAAAATAAATAAAGTTCTATGAGCAAATGATAATGTGCTTTATTAGAAAGAACTCTGGACTTGAGTTCCTCACCTCGATTTCATGAAAGCAATCCATTTCTACCTGTCTCAAATATTAGCTTTCTGCATAAAAGTTCATTTGAATACGGCCGAGCATGGTGGTTCCTGCTTGTAATTGCAGCACTTCGGGAGGCTGAGGCGGGCAGATCATTTGAGCTCAAGAGTTCCAGACCAGCCTGGCCAACATGGTGAAACCCCATCTCTACTAAAAATACAAAAAATAGCTGGGCATGGTAGTGCATGCTGGTAGTGCTCCAGCTACTCAGGAGGCTGAGGCAGGAGAATCACTTGAGCCCAGGAGGAGGAGGTTACAGTGAGCCGAGATCATGCCACTGCACTCCAGCCTGGGTGACAGAGAGAGACTCCATCTCAAACAAAACCTAACAAGTTTATTTGAATAAAAACAGTTCCTAGTGGAGTAGAAAAGAAAGGGGAAAACCACTGGACAAAATGATCTCCTGGCCATTTGAAATAAGTCGAACTTACATTTTCAATTATGTGACATTCTGGAAAAAGAAAAACTGCAGGGATAGAAGTCAAATCAGTGGCTGCCAGGGACTGGAGGAGGGACTAGGGATGAAGGAAAGAACTGATTACAAAGAGGAACAGGGAGCTTTTTGGAGTAATGCAAATCTTCCATATGTTTATTGTGGTGCTCTACACCTAAAAAGTGTTTCTTTCTTGTATATAAACTATATCACAATATACATGACCCCATAAAATGACCTCTCTAAGCCCCCTTTGTCTCTAACTGCTAGAAATCTTGAAGAAGTCAACTCTCGGGCAGAATGTGTGAAAAGCAACTTGAACACTTTGACTGTCATTGCTTATTTTTTAAACTTTGTTACTGGGCACTCATGGGCTTTTATCCTTAAGTTTATATCCCTTTGTTTAGTCAGTAACATCCCATTTCCTTTTCAGGAATTAATTCTCCATCAAATGCTATCTTGGTGAGACTGTCAGTGCAATCCTCTCCTACCCAAGAAATAGGCATGTGACCCTAGCTTTGCCAACTACACCCTCTTTTCCAAGACTTCAAATCTTCATAATAAAGGGAAGAATGATGTCCTTTCAAAAAATGTGACTTGATTGCTGTCACGTAGACCTCCAAAGCAGTCCTTGCTCTTGTCTTTCTGATTCTGTTTCCTAGACAACTCCAACCCTTCCATTTCTGTATCAGAATAATACAGAATAAGGCATAATGGCTGATCCAGTACCATCTCTAACCACTCTGGCATCTCTTCTTGTACTATAGAGGCTAGAAATTAAAACTACATTTCCCAGAGTCCCTTGCAGCTAGAGTTCATATGTGACTAGAGTTCATAGGAGATTGGGAAGACAGTTGTGAGTTGCATGAGATGGTAGCTTCACACAGGAGATAAGGTCATCTAGGGCAACTTGGGTAGAAGTTCTGCTGTTTGTAACCCAAGAATCCTACTAATACATCTAGTCATCTACTAATTCCGTAAATTATTGTTGGACATCTGCTATGTGCCAAGTACTGTATTAGAACCTGGGGATACAAAGATGATAGAAACGGTATCCATGCCTTACACTCAACCACATGGATGAATCTTAAAGACACCATGTTGAGAGAAAGAAGCCAGACACGGCCGGGCGCGGTGGCTCAAGCCTGTAATCCCAGCACTTTGGGAGGCCGAGATGGGCGGATCATGAGGTCAGGAGATCGAGACCATCCTGGCTAACCCGGTGAAACCCCGTCTCTACGAAAAAATACAAAAAACTAGCTGGGCGAGGTGGCGGGCGCCTGCAGTCCCAGTTACTTGGGAGGCTGAGGCAGGAGAATGGCGTGGACCCGGGAGGCGGAGCTTGCAGTGAGCTGAGATCCGGCCACTGCACTCCAGCCCGGGCGACAGAGCGAGACTTCGTCTCAAAAAAAAAAAAAAAAAAAAAGAAGCCAGACACAAAAGTGTACATCCAATATGATTCCATTTATATGAGGTTCAAGAGCAAGCCAAATAAATCAATGATAGAAGTCACAGATTATGACAGATGTCAGAAGAGTGGTCACCTCTGAGGATGGGATATTTGACTAAGAAGAGGCCCAGAGAAGTTTTCTGGGGTTTTGGAAATGCTCTGTGGCTTCATCGGGGTGGAAATGTAAACAAAATCCTCAGGCTGTACACTAAATATTAGTGCATTTTAGGGATATTATATGTAAATTAAAAGAATTGTAAGAAGCTCATAACCTACCTGGAGAGCAAAGCATCACTTAGAAAACTCGAATGTAGGTGATGAGGCTGAGAGACAGGGCTTAGATCCTATTGAGTTACAGAGAAGCAAGACATGAGCTCTCCCTAAAGCAGGCATGTCAGTGGCAATCAAGGAAGGTAACTTGTGGGTAGACTAAAAAGGTCCTTAAATGCCAAGATACTAAAAATATTTTTAACAAAATTATCATTCATCTTTCTTTTGGAACGGGAAGCTAAATTTTTCTTGAGAGGGGGTCTTGCTCTGTTGTCCAGGCTAGAGTGCAGTGGAACAATCATAGCTCACTGAACCCTCAAACTCCTGGGCTCAAGTGATACTCCTGCCTGAGCCTCCTGAGTAGCTAGGACTACAGGCTTGTGCCACCATACCTGGCTCATTTTTAAAAAAATTTTTTATAGAAACGGGGTCTTGCTATGTTGCTGAAACTGGTCTCAAACCCTTGGCTTCAAGTGATCCACCTGCCTTGGCCTCCCAAAGCGTTGGGATTAAGGCATGAACCACCATGACTGGCCAAAATGCTAATTTTTTTAAAGAGAGAAAACGAATTTTATTCTCATCTTGTATCTTTCCCAGGCTTTTACAGAATATAATGTCCTTCTTTGATTTATTTAAAGTATCCTGTATTCAAATTGCTAGTCAAAAAAATAAAATTTTTAATTTAAAAAATACAAAAACAACTGTATAAAACGTTTGTGCTCACTGGAGCATGTAATTCTTCTACTCTATAATTTGTAATAGCCAGACATAGTGGCTCACCCCTATAATCCCAGCTATTCAGGAGGCTGAGGCAGGAGGATCACTAGAGCCCAGGAGTTCTAGTCCATCCTGGGCAACAAAGCGAGAGCATGTCTGTAAAAAATAAAAATAAAAAATGTAATATGACGCTGAAACTAGTTTTGCTTTTGATTTTCCAATTTAAGGTTTTCTTAAGGCAATCCTGAAGGTTTAGAACCCAAAGAAAATAAGAATTTTATTTACCATTACTAGAAGTCTCCCATCCTTTCTACTTAACTCTTAAATGATTACTGTGTAATCCCCAAACTCAGATGAATGTCAGGTGGACCTAGCCATTGACCTTTAAAGAGGTTTCGGTGTAATCATAAACAAAATTAAAGTGCTGCTCGATGAATAAAAAGTAACTTGCCGGGCGCGGTGGCTCAAGCCTGTAATCCCAGCACTTTGGGAGGCCGAGACGGGCGGATCACGAGGTCAGGAGATTGAGACCATCTTGGCTAACACGGTGAAACGCCGTCTTTACTTAAAAAAAAACAAAAAACTAGCCGGGTGTGATGGCGGCCGCCTGTAGTCCCAGCTACTCGGGAGGCTGAGGCAGGAGAATGGCGGGAACTCGGGAGGCGGAGCTTGCAGTGAGCTGAGATCCGGCCACTGCACTCCAGCCTGGGCAACAGAGCCAGACTCGGTCTCAAAAAAAAAAAAAAAAGTAACTTTTAGACATCTCTTTTTGTCTGTCCTATATTTTTAACAAACTACTCCCAATTTACGGGTGTTTGTCCTTTTACTTCATTAAGAGCATATACTGCATTTAAAGACTATGAACTGTTTAAATCTGTTTTAAAACACAAGATATAAGCACACAAACAGATTTTAGTGGTACTTTGTTTCCACTCACAGAAATACCGACAGCATTTTGATTGCCCATGTATACCTAATGCCTCACATCCTGGGACTAATGGAAGGATGCTTACCAACTAGATTTTGTAGAAACGAAAGGATTGTTGCAAAACCCTGTAAAGAAGGTATCTCAACAGCATATACAAGTAAACATGTATGTGGTGTTTACAGAAGAAGTGGGGCTGGGAGGGAAAAGAAAATATAATATTGCAACAAGTTTTTTTTAAAATGATTAAAATTGCGAGTAAACTGTGTTTAGGCTACAACTGTAGGCTTCTGAATCACAGTCTAATTTTGGCTTTTTTTTTTTAAATAATGGAATTGTGAAATACAGATCAAATGCCATTTCAACAAATATAATTACAATACACGACAAATTCCCGTTAATGCTTCACAGAAACAACAATAAGACACCCAGCAAAAGAAAATAATTTAAACAGCCCCTTGGAGCTCATTCAATCATTCAACTCTTCATTCAATGACTATTCATTATGTAACTATTATGTACGAAGCATTGTACTAGGAACTAAGGAAACAATGAGTAGAATACAGCACTTTCTCTTGAAGATCTTTCACAGCGATGACAGAGAAAGACATAAATGAATGATTACAGTAATGAGGAAATAATATCTTAGAGTCACACACAGGATATGAATGTACAGTGGAGAGTGTGTGTCTTAGTCTGTTTTCTGCTGCTATAACAGAATACCACAGATGGTAATTTATACAGAAAAGAGATTTATTTGGCTCACTGTTTTAGAGACTGGGAAGTCCAACAGGCTGCATCTGGTGAGGGCCTTCTTGTTGTGTTATAACATGGCTGAAGAGCAAATGAGCATGCAAGACAGAGACAAAATGGCCTGAACTCATCCTTTTTATCAGAAACCCACTTCCATGATAACTAACCCATTCCTGTGATAACTGAATTATTCCCTTCATGAGAGCCAACCCCTTGGGGCCAATCATCTCTTAAAGTCCCACCTCTTCATATTACTACAATGGCAATTAAGTTTCCAACACATAAACTTTCAGAGATACATTCAAACCATAACACCATAGCTACCTCTGCTGGGGCATCATTAAAGGAGACGTGATTGACTTTACTCTTTAAAGATAGAGGGGAGTTTCAGGTAGGAGGGGAGGCAAGGGAGAAGCGCCACAAGAGATGAGGTTGGAGAGCTAGGCTGGAATCGGGTCCTAAAGGGCTTCATGTCTTGCTGAGGACTGTGGACTTGCTACAGTAGGCCAAAGTAAGCCAGTGAAGAATATTCAGGGACTTGGCTGGGTGCAGTGGCTCATGCCTGTAATCCCAGCACTTGGGAGGCCAAGGTAGGTGGATTACTTGAGATCAGGAATTGTAGATCAGCCTGGCCAACATGATGAAACCCCATCTCTACTGAAAACACAAAAATTAGCTGGGCATGGTGGCTGTAATCCCAGCTACTTGGGAGGCTGAAGCATGAAAATCTGCTTGAACCTGGGAGACAGGTTGCAGTGAGCTGAGATTGTGCCACTGCACTCCAGCCTGGGTGATAGAGTGAGACCCTGTCTAAAAAAAAAAAAAAAAAAAAAAAAGAATATTCAGGGACTGAGTCAGGTGCGTATTTCCATAAGAATCATTACTGCCCCAGCATGGATGATAGGTGGTATGGACTGAAATTAGAGGCAGGAAAGCCGATTAGGAGGTTGCAGTGGTTATCCAAACAAGAATCATGAAGACCAGAAGGAATAGAGAAGCAGGCACAGTTCTGAGAACTATTTGGAAGTTTCAGATTGACTATTTTGGGGAGACAGAGATCTCCAAAATATCTGAAGTTTTCAGCTTGACTGACTGAGTAGATGGTGATTTTATTTAAATTAAAATAAAAACAGAAGAGGAGGAACCATTTTGGAGAGAGAAGACAAGTTTGGTTCTGTAACCAAATAATGAGCAGGAATTGACTATGAGACATCCAGACAGAGGTCAAGTAGGCAGCTGAAAATACAGAACTGGAATCAGGTTAGCCTGATTATTTTGGTTCTTATTTTTTGCAAAGAAAACAAGAGCCCCTAAGTGTACAATCCTTGATGTCTCTTAGAATAAATTATTGATAAACTAATGTTCTCTTCTTCTTAGGACTCTGTTATCAAACTATATAATTTGTTTAAAAGGGTGGAGATATTCACTGGTTCTCAGAGCTGTCAGCTTAAGGCCAAGTCTTCATAATTCCTTAAGAAATTATTCATATTTTTTCAAAAGGAAAGGCGATGAGAAATGAGATAATATATTAAAGGAAATCAAATAAATTTACAATAAAAGATCATTAGGAAATGAAATCTTGTCAGCCTGGATAAATGGGCCATATTATTATATTTAAGTCAAACTAAATTACTGTCCATGTATCTATTAAGGCATTTATAAGTGTCGAAAATCAAAATGTTAGGATCCTGACTCTAGGTGTAAAATCAAAGTGATTTTGATAAGTTTAAACAATCTTTTACTGTGAAGAAAAGGCAATTTAAAATCAGAAAACAATATAAGTATCACAGGAAGGTATATAGATTCCTTTTCTTAAACATTGCCAATGATTTGGGAGGCTAAAAAAAAAAATGTTAGACATTATTTGCAGAATTAAGCATGACAATCAGATGATCTTAGCTCCAAATAACCAATTATGAAATTTTTAAGTTGACAAAGTCTTATATTCTCTTCTTAAAGAACTAAGAAGAAGCCATTGAAATAAATTCAACTTGTATAGAGAAAAGCACTCTGCCACGTGTGTGTCCATCTCTCTGTGACCAACAACTTAAGTCATTATTGCTCTTTTTAATGAGAGTCTGTCTAACCAGACCCTTAGTTAAGCAATTAAGCAGATACTGTTACAAATGTCTCTCATTTGTAAGAGAAAGGGACCAAAGGTAAGAAAAGCATGGACATGTATATGTTGTTGCTGTTGTTGTTGTTCTTGAATTGCACTGAATCCATTATTGAGGTTTCCCAAGGATGACTCTCAGACACCAGAGAAAACTTCAGTTCTGGATGCTGAATGATATGTTCACCTGCACCTGCTTACCAAACCTGGCAGGGTGGCAAAAGCACCTAGGTCACTTGAGCCGTTCATGTTTTGGGTTCTCTCATGTGCAAAAAGATGACTGGACTAGATGATCTCCGGAGAAGTGATGAAGTGGTAACCTTGAGAAGTGTTTTTGGTTTGTTTACTTGTTTGTTGTTGTTGTTGTTTTTGAGACGGAGTCTCGCTCTGTGGCCCAGGCTGGAGTGCAGTGGCGCGATCACGGCTCACTGCAAGCTCCGCCTCCTGGGTTCACGCCGTTCTCCTGCCTCGGGCTCCCAAGTCGCTGGGGCTACAGGCGGTCGCCACCACTTCCGGCTAATTTTTTGTATTTTTAGTAGAGACGGAGTTTTGCCGTGTTAGACAGGATGATCTAGCTCTCTTGACCTCGTGATCCGCCTGCCTTGGCCTCCCAAAGCTGGGATTACAGGCGTGAGCCCCCGCGCCCGGCCGAGAAGTGTTTTTCAAACACAGATCCCCAGACCCTACCACAAATCTGTAAAGGAAAGAAAGGAAGGAAGGAAAGGAATTTTGTTCTTTTTTTTTTTTTAGCTCTTCAGGTGAATCCAATGACCAGTCACATTGGGGAACCATAGCACTAAGCTACCAGTTTTAAAGTCTATGAAGTTATGAATCAGATAATTTAAGATTCTTAAAAACAATAATTCAACAAAACAAGATATGTGACTATCCACTAAATTCAATACAAAATGTGGCAGCCTTTGTAGTTGACACCCTGGCACCGCTGTAATGATGACCATACTGTTCCTCATATCCATGCCCCAGTCCTGGCCACGGGGCCTTCCAAGAGAAGCTTCCTCACAAGAACTAGTCTGATGTTTCAATCTTCTTTCTTACTCTCCTGTCAATTTCATTGCCCACTGTAGAACCAATAGGATATTTTTATATATAGGAGGAGATTTACAATAAGGAGTTGGTTCACGTGATTATGGAGGCTAGCAAGTCCAAAACCTGCACTGTGGTCCAGCAGGCTGGAGACCCAGAAGAGCCAGTGGTGCAGATGAAGTCCAAAGACACTCTACTGAAAAATTCCCTCTCACTAGGAGAGGCTGGTCTTTTTGTTCTATTCAGGCCTTCAACTGATTAAGTGAGGCTCAGCTACAATATGGAGGATAATCTGCTTTACCCAAAGTTCACTGATTGAAATGTTAATCTCATTCAAAAGCACCCTTCAAGTTGACACATAAACTCAACCATCACACCCACCAAGCCCATGAGTTGATCAACAACTGCGCTTAAATCAGGGGATCCTGCTGAGGAGGGCTCTCTCCATCCAATCTCTGCCCATCCAAAGTAGATTCACTATTGTAAGGATGTTCATTTTCTCCAAATTATGTTATATATTGAATGTAGTTCTGTTCAATATTCCCCAAGAATTTTGCTAACCCTATTTACCAGATGGGTGATGGGAATAAAAGAGATTAGATCCATGGATTGTTGGTTCATATGGGGTTCACTGGTGCTGTAATACTGGAGGAACAGAACTCAAAAGCTAGGAGATGGTGTCCCAGGGAGCAATGATTTAAATTGAAATTATGCAGGCACTGGTAATGACAAGATCTTGGGTATTACCATGTGTTTTTGTTGGAGATTCCTCAGATGCTGACCTTCAGAAAATGATTCAGGTGCAAATAGTTTATTTGGAAAATTATTCCAAAAACTAGTATTAGGATAGTGGGGAAGTAAGACAAAGAAGGAAAATAAACGAATAGAGGATGCGAAGTCAACTAGACCTAATACCATTGGGAGCTCTAAGAAGCAGTGTAGAACATGTTGCCTAGTTATTCCACTCACAGTCCTGCCATCTTTGGTTGAGGGCTGCTCTGCAGTTTAGCTGTTAATTCTCCTGGCACTCGTTGCCTGCTGTGTGAATGGGCAGGGTGAGCTCCCACAAATGTGTGAGGTCAAATCCATATAATCAATCCTGTATCATTACCAGCAGAGGGTAAAAAAAAAGGATTACTTACACATTTGAAATATTGTATGCCTATTTCAAATGATACAGAATTATATCTATTAGAAAAAATACTCAAATTTTCTGATTTCAGTAAAGAAAATTGTAAGAATCTTCCATTTCCTTTACATCCACACCCACAAATATGCACAGAAAAGGATTTAGAAAAACACACATGAAAGCATTAACAGTGGTTGTCGCTGAGCAGGTAGTTTATGGCTTCAATACATTCTGTATAAAATGTGAAATCAGTGAAGGAAGTGTCCAGTCTGATCCCCTGGGTCATAGCCTTTCAATTCTTGAAGATTTTAGGTCTTGAATTATGTTGTGTTTTGCTCATTCATTTTTTTGTCCTATACTGAGGATATGTTTATGGAAAGAAACTTAGATGCTTTCCATGGAGAGGGTTGGGGGTAGAAAGCAGGGATTTTAATAGATTTAATTCTTGTGTTAGTAAGACAGCCTTACTGTATTGTTAGTGACAATGCTATGACTACTTTGCTAACTCTTCATCCAGCTGGCATTCAGCAATGCCAACTGTACAAGGCTTTGTTAGTCTCTTGGCTATTATGGGTGCCTTTCAAAGCAATGTGATGTGATAACTTATCCTGCAAGATATTTCAATGGATTTTTCATTTCTAATTTGAATAGCTATTAGAAATATTTTGGAGCTTTGAAAGAGCTCATGATTTTTCCTAATCTAAAATATTCAGTTTCTTTTTCTTTACCTCTGAATGATTGGTCTTAAAATGATGCCACAACTTAAATGGCACCATAATCTTATTTGAAACTATTCTATTGCATAAGACACAAAAAAGTAAATCATTTTCACCTCTAATGCCAAAGGCAAGATAAATTTTATCATATTTTTGCTTCTTATTTAAATTTGCACCCAAGATTTTTGTTTTTGGTTTTTTTTTTTTTTGGAGTAAATTCCTCCCTTACATGAATCAGAAAATTCTCTAACATATCAGTTTTATCTTGTGCAGCATCTTCAGATATACATGGAGCATCTGTGGGTTGAGAAAGTGAGTCTTCTAATTCTCTTTTTAAAGCAAACAATCTGTCCTTAAATATGAGAAAAATATATTACAAAGAAAACGTATTTTCATTTAGGATGTACTGTTGTTGAGTTCTAAACAATAGTAGTTATAAATAAAATGTAATTATTTAGAAATTTTTTTGGAAAATATTTTACAGGTTATGCAAAACAAGACAAGAGCATGTATTTACTGCTTATTGTGTTTCCATTAAGCTCAAGGAGAACTTTGGGATTTCAAAATAATGATTTATTGGATGATAACAATGCTGCAGAGATTTTTGCAGGCATAATTAAAACAAGTTAGTAAAAACACAGTAGAAGTACTGAGAACAGATTGAGTTATTATTTGAATGTGCACATATTTAACCTTAGAAAATTCTAAGACTAAAATTTTACAATATATTCTTATAGCCAAAAACAATAACAAATAGAAGAAAACTTAAACCAGTGGGGTTTTTGTTTGTTTGTTTTTGGTTTTGTTTTTTGAGACAGGGTCTCATTCTGTCACCCAGGCTAGAGTGCACTAGCACAGTCCCAGCTCGCTGCAACTTCTACCTCCTGGGCTCAAGGGATCCTCCCACCTCAGCCTCCCAAGTAGCTGGAATTACAGGCATGCACCCCCACCCTTGCCTAATTTTTGTATTTTTTATAGAGCTGGGTTTTGCCATGTCACCCAGGCTGGTCTTGAATACCTGAGCTCAAGTGATCTACCCACCTAGGGCTCCCAAAGTGCTGGGATTCCAGGAGTGAGCCACTTCACGCAGCCACCAGTGGTTCTCAAAGTACTGTTTGGGGGACACCTGGAGTCTCAAAAACTCTTTTAGAGTTCCAGGAGGTCAAACCTATTTTTGAGCCCATTGGCCAAATTTGAGTCACATTTTCATGCCTTATCTGCAAGGAAGCTGGGATTCCCTGCCTTTGGGCAGGGTAGGGCAGGAAACAGACCCACCAAGATTGCAAGCCATGAAAGAAAATGGAAGTTTTACTGGAATATAAGGAAATTACTTCAAGGCAAGGAAATATAAATCTTTATTTCACAGATAATTGAAAATTAAGAACAACAAAACTTTTAAAGATTGGGTTACTTGTATGGGTGTCAGGCTGGAAAAGGACAGAGCCAGGACCAATCCTCAGTCCTCTGACCCCCAGTTCTGGGTTCTTCACCCCACACTTAGACCTTTTCTGGTGCAAATATATCTGACAAAATAACCAAAACCACATCTCTCTCAAATAAACTCTTGGTACCAGGGGAAAATGAGGAAACATTGAAATTATTTCTTCATGGAAGAAGGTGTTTAATTTTGTCTTTTAGAGATAATAGGTCTCCTTTCAGAAAAGTTGTCGACATGTGAATGAACTGATTCCACCATCATTCCCAGAACCTTATAAGAAGCCTTCCAGTCACCCATTTTGCAACTGTAACTCTGGCTGCTCATTATCGGGCACTTGTTGCTCTTGCATAGTAGCTTTAAGGGCACTATGTTGGCATTGCTTTGCAGAACACATGTGCCCAGCACATTGTAGGATCGCATTAGCATGCAACAGAAGTACCTTTATTTAATCATAAGTACTTCTTATGACTCCAGTGGTGGCCTCCTAATAGTTGTTCCCTATCTACATCTTCCATAGGCAAAGCCTTCTTCCCAAGATAAATTTTTAAAAACCTGATACTTTCCTAACCTTCCTCGCAGATAAGCATAAAAATGTGACTCAAATTTGGCCAAGGGACTCTGGTAAGAAATTTGCTGATAGCTATAAATGGTTTTCTTCTCGAAGAAGACACAAGAAAAAAGATTCTCCCTCTCTATTCCTATGGATGCTGCAATGTGAGAATATGGAACCTGGGTCTGCACCAGTCATCATGTGAATATGAGAGTCAAAGCTAAGGACAAGTCAAAATACTGACTATAGATAGCACGGTGGAAAGATAGAAAAAGCCTGGATCTTTGATGATATCGTAGAACCAGTGAATTAACCCCTGGAACCACTCCACCTCTGGGCTTCTTGTATGCAAGATAACAAATGTATTTTTTAATTTAAACCAGTTTTAGGGTACTGGAAGTATCTTAACTGATACAATGGCTTTCCAGGGAACCAGGCACCTAGAGAAAATTGAGCAAGTTTCTAAAACTACTGCGTACTATATGCAATAGGTCTTACCAAGTACACATACACTTATAACTCAAATATATGTGACAAAATAAACAAAAACACATCTCTCTCAAACTGTTAGTACTGGGGAGAAATGGCGAGGGGGGCATTGAAATGACTTCTTCACGGAAGAAGGTGTATGATTTTTGTCTTCTAGGGATGATAGTTCTCCTATTGGAAAAGTTATTGACATCTGAATTAACTTACTCCACAGCCATTCCTAGAACCTTGTAAGAAGTTTCCAAATATCTACTTTGCAATTGTAACCTAGATGAGCCCTCCCTGTGTTTTTGCCCCAAGTCCTCTGTCTTTCTGAACTCATTTTTTCCTTAAAAATTAAAAAACAAAACAAAAAAAACCTGTATGAAATCAAATGATGAGTAACCAAGATCTTATTGTAGTCTACTGGTTATTTTTGAATGTTTTTCAAAATTTCTATAATGACAAAAAATTGTAAGTGTCCAACCATTCAGTCGCAGACCATGGTAAGATTAGTGCCTCCCAAGACTCAGCTCTTGCCTTCAACCCTCACTATAACTTCCTCCTCCCACTGGAGTATTAGGCTCACCAGTAAGTCTTACCTCCTGCATTTAATGTCATCCCAAAGATTGCACAAGGCCCTTTTTTGCTTTAACTTCCCAAAGCCACCACTAACACAAGGTTACTGTCTATAGCTCACTTTTAATGAAAGATTGAACCGTAAATGTTAGGCATCCTTGTTTTTAAATTTCCCTGACCATCCCTGTCATTAATCATCCTTTCTTCTTGGGCCCTGACCTCCCAATAGGCTTCTGGGCCCTCTCTCTTCCCCAAATCGCCTTACAGTTCCCCCACTGTGTTCCCTTCCAGCCCTTATGCCCCTATTTCCTGGGAAACTCAAGAATTCTTCTCACCTACGTAGCACAACAAATCAACACTCTCTTTGTTTCACCCTCTCCTTGCAGAACTGCTGGAATCACCTTTTCAAATCAAAGATATCCATCAGATTATTTTCCTAAATAAATAAAAATTCATCTTCCCTGGAATGAACTATGACATTCCCCTTTTAAGCAGCAGATGCAGTTAGTTTTTGGTTTTCAATAGCAATGTTTTTCTTCTCACTGTGCCAGAATGCAATTACTCTGCAGTCAATGCAACAGGATGTTAAAAATGAAACAACTTCTGGCTCCGTTTTAGATGAGGCCTAATGGCCAAAAAGTACCAAGGTTCATGGCATTCTAATTTGCATGCTAGGCCATCTAGGCAGGACTTGCCAAAAGGGTAGCTAAAAAATACTTGTTGGCCCTTAACCCACCACCCCATCTAAGAATTTAAAAGTGATAATAAAACAAGGATATAAAAGGTTTGAAGTTGTAAAGGAACATAGAGAAAATGTATTTGGAGTTGCTGATTTTTGTGCATTCCTCCCTCCTCCAGTGGGGGAAAAGGATGGAGGAGCTTGTGAAAGAGGGAACTAGAAGAGGATAACTCAAAAAGCCCAACATGTCTCCTGGAGTAGAAGTGTCAGAGGCATTTGAATCAGAGCAACTCCATCTTGAATAGAGGCTGGATAAAATAAGGCTAAGACCCACTGGCTGCATTCCCAGATGGTTAAGGCATCCTAAGTCACAAGATGAGATAGGAGGTCGGTGCAAAATACAGGTCATGAAGGCCTTCCTGATAAAATAGCTTGCAGTAAGGAAGCCAACTAAAACCCACCAAAACCAAAATGGCCATAAGAGTGACCGCTGGTCATCCTCACTGTTACACTCCCACCAGCGCCATGACAGTTTACAAGTGTCATGGCAATGAAAGGAAGTTACCCTATATAGCCTAAGAAGGGGAGGCATGAATAATCCACCTCTTGTTTAGCATATCAAGAAACAACCATAAAAATGGGCAAAGAGCAGCCCTCGGGTCTGTTCTGTCTATGGAGTAGCCATTTTATTCCTCTACTTTCCTAATAAACTTGCTTTGACTTGACTTTACGGACTCACCCTGAATTCTTTCTTGTTCGAGATCCAAGAACCCTCTCTTGGGGTCTAGATTAGTACCCCCTTTCCTGTGACAGAAGGAGTAGAAAGACTGTGCGGTTGCATTGGGAGAAAATTGCATCCTCACCAATAGCAGGGCAAAAATGCATGAGTGTTTCTTGTGGATCAGACTGAGCTGAATCTTGCCCAAGAGACTTTCTCAATGAGCAAAGTGACCCAAATGAGGGAGGGACCATGGGAAGTCCACAGGTGAGAAGGAATTCTGAGTGACCAGCCAGAGATTGGACTTTCTTATGCCATGGAAACTACAGTTAAGGGTTCTCAACATGGATATTTCTGCAAGGAATCCACTAAAACATCAAATGAGAGAGAGAAAAAAGATCCAAATTGAGAATAGTGCATACCCAGCAGGCACCATCACCAAATGTGATTTGTGCCAGTCATGGGAAACCTTTCCTGACACTTAGCTCTCTTCCCTCTCCCCTTCAACTCTGAAGGAGCCAGAGACAATTAGGTAAAGAACAGAAGAACCAGGTGAAGAGCAAGAGAAGTAGACACGTGAAAGAACCCAATCACGTTCCACATCCCCAGCTGCAGGCTTGCTGAACTGAAGCAGGCTCAAGCTGGAAGGAAAAAGCGCATGCAACTCTGAAGAAGACTCTGAGTGTCAGTTATTACACTGGCTGGATAAATCAATCACTGAAATGAGCCTGTTCTTAGGACTTAATGTTACTAGAAACTTTTATTCTTCAAGATTGATGATAAAACTGTTACTGGAAACGGGTCCCAATCCCAACCCCAAGAGAAGGTTCTTGGATCTCACGCAAGAAAGAATTCAAGGCCAGTCTGTAAAATGAAAGCAAGTTTATTAGGAAAATAAAGGAAAAAAGAATAGCTACTCCATAGACAGAGTATCCCATAGGGCTGCTGGTTGCCCATTTTTATGGTTAGTTCTTGATGATATGTTAAAAAAAAAAGGGGGGGGATGGATTACTCAGGCCTCCCCTTTTTAGGCCACTTAGGGTAACTTCCTGTTGCTGCCGTGGCATTCGTAAACTGTCATGGCACTGGTGGGAGTGTAGCAGTGAGGACAACCAGAGGTCACTCTTGTCACCCTCTTGGTTTTGCTGGGTTTCAGCCAGCTTCTTTACTGCAACCTGTTTTATCAGGAAGGTCTTCATAACCTGTATCTCGTGCTGACCTCCTGTCTCACCGTGTGACTTAGAATACCTTAACCATCTGGGAATGCAGCCCAGTAGATTTCAGCCTCATTTTACCCAGCCCCTGTTCAAGATGGAGTTGCTCTGATTCACGTGCCTCTGACAAAACTTATGGAATCTATTCAAAGGTTTATTCAGGGTAAGAAAAAACACAGTAGTCCACACAGAGTGTTTGATAAAGTTGTGCAGAGTAATTTGCATATCTAAGATCAGGTAGGAGTTTGTAGGATATGACAAGCACACAAAGAATAACAAAGTTCAGCAGTCAGAAGAATGATAAGGATCACTGAATGTGGCCTAAAGGAAAAGTTCTGTTTTGCACATATTCTTGGATTTGTCTTGGTTTTTGATTGTTGATGCTGGTTTTTGTTGTGGTCAGTATTGTGTTTTATTCAGTGTTGTAGGTCCATTGTTTGTAATACTGCCTGGCACACAGTGGGTGCTCATTAAACATTTATTAAATGTAGTGTTGGATTTGAAACCACAAAACAATGAAGAGATATCATCATCTTGAAAAGAAAATAAAATGCCAATATAAAATTCTAGAATTCTACAATAGTGAACAATAGTTGCAAGAATAAAGACAAGCCAGGAGTGGTGGCTTACATCTGTAATCCCAGAACTCTGAGAGGCTGAGACAGGAGGATGGCTTGAAAACAAGAGTTCAAGTCTGCAGTGAGGTATAATTGAGCCACTGCACTCCAGCCTGGGCAACACAGTGAGACCCTGTCTCTTAAAAAGTAAAAAGAACAAAAACATAAACAAAAGCTGAGATAATTCATTCTTTTTTTTTTTTTTTTGAGACAGAGTCTCGTTCTGTCGCCCAGGCTGGACTGCAATGGCACCATCTTAGCTCACTGCAACCTCTGCCTCCCAGGTTCATGTGATTTTCCTGCCTCAGAATCCCAAGTAGCTGGGACTACAGGCATGTGCCACCATGTCCAGCTAATTTTTGTATTTTTAGCAGAGACAGGATTTCATTGTGTTGGCCAGGATGGTCTTAAACTCCTGACCTCAAAGTGATCCACCCACCTCAGCCTCCCAAACTGCTGGGATCACAGGCATGAACCACTGTGCCAGCCTTTTAAAATTTTTTTATAGAGACAAAGTTTCTCTATGTTGCCAACGCTCATCTAGAACTCCTGGACTCAAAGCAATCCACCCGCCTTGGCCTCGCAAAGTGCTGGGATTACAGGAATGAGCCACCTTACCCAGTTGATAATTCATTCCTAAAGAAAATGATAAGGGCTGTTTATAATCCTACATGAAAGTTTGGAAATGCAGAAAGACATGAAGAGTAATTCAAAAAACAAATATTTAAAGACACATAAATGAATGCTAGCCACAGAAAATACAACTACTATTAATAATGCCCCTTAGCAGGAGAATGGCGTGAACCCGGGAGGCGGAGCTTGCAGTGAGCTGAGATCCGGCCACTGCGCTCCAGCCTGGGCGACAGAGCGAGACTCCGTTTCAAAATAAATAAATAAATAAATAAATAATAATAATAATGCCCCTTAGGAGAATAAAATGTACAACACTTGCATATAAGTCAAAATGGTAATTAATGGAATTCAGTGTTTTAAGATCCTTGCACATTCTGGGAAGAAAATGAAAGTGCCAATTAACATTTTTCTTTATAAATCAAGGAGGCTTGTAGCCATCTTTAAGACAACCACTGTAAGTCTAATTTTTTACAATGTAATAATAAAAATTACTGATTCCAAAACATAAAAGGAGAAAGAGGTAAAGAAAATGTAATGCAGAATAGCAGAGATAAGTGTCAGGGTATGAAGTAATTATATTAAATGTAAATATTAAATGACAATGTATTCAAAAGTCTAAATTTAAATATAAGGACAGTCAACTCAAATTCTGAAAAGCTCTGTTCTTTATAAGAGACACATCTAAAACACAAGGATTCAGAAAGACTGAATGTAATCACAATGAAATAAGATACACTATGTAAAAATTAACATTACTATCAGAGCAGTTGGCTTTGGAGAAATGAGCACTATCAAAGATAAAAAGGAACACTTCAAATTGAAGAAGATATTAGGAATAAATAACAATTCTAAATTTGTGTGTACCTAATTACATGACTTCAACATCTATAAAGCCAAAATTGGTAAAATTAGAGTAAGAGGAAAATTACACAATTATAATGGGAGAATGTAGCATATCTCCCTCAGTAACCAATAGAAAAAGCAGTTAAATACCAGTATGTGTTTGTGTTCTCTGCCAAAGAAAAAAACAGTATGTTTTAGTATGTATATAGAAAATGTGCACAATACAATTAAAGGACTTAATCAATTGGACTAAGAAGAATGCCACCTCACAATTTCAGATCTCATATTAATTAATCATAAGTTATGCTATAGAGCAAGTCTCAACAACTTCAAAAGTTTGAAATCATACAGCATGTGTCCTATAACTATAATACAACTAAACTAAAAGTACAAAATAATAATAATAACCAAAACCCCCCACATATTTGAAAGTTAAGAAATATAACTTTTAAGATAAATTATTGAAGGAAAAGAAAGAAATACAACTTTAACACATAAATTCATGAAGAAACAAAAATTAGGAAATAGTTTGGGCCAGCTGCACAATAATAAAAACACTACAAATCAAAACTCATGAGATACAAGTGAAACAATGTTTGTAGGGAAATTTCTTCTCTTGAATGCATACATCAGAAAAGAAAAAAGTGCTGAAATTAATGAACTAACAATCAACTTCAACAAATTAGAAAAGAAAGACAAAATGGACTCCAAGAAAGTAGAAAATGGAAATAATAAAGAGCAGAAATTAGTAAAATATAAAACAAACATAATATAAAAATGAACAAATCTGAAAGTTGACTAAATGAAAAACTAATAAAATTAATAAAGCCATGGTGAGACTTATAAAGATAAAAATAGAGAAGGAAAATTAAACAATATATAAAGAGTTGAAAAGGAAATACACTCTTATACTTTGCCCTACATTAAAAAATCAACTTTATTCTGATACATTCAGAAAACTTAAAATGAAGTGGACAAATCTCTAGAGAATTAAACTTTCCAGAAATTATACAAGAAATGCAAATGTGACTAGGTCTATAACAATCTAGAAATTGAATCTGTCATTTAAAATCTCCTCATAAGGAAACCCCAAGTCTAGATGAATTTATCAGCTAATGTTGCCAAATATTTAAGAAAGGCCAATCTTGCATAAAATTTTCTAAATAATAGAAAAAAAGGAACATTCTTCAACCTCTTTTATTAAAAAAATAATAGTAGTAAGAGTAACCTGGATACTAAAACTTGACAAGGATTTTGTAAGAAAGAAAAAATTGCAGATCAGCTTAATCATGAAAATCAATCCAAATTCCAAATAAACTATTAGTCAGCTGAATTTATCCAGCAATATGTAGAAAGGATAATACACCACCACCAAGTAGCATCTGTTTCACAAGGCTGTTGGCAGGAGGTCTCACTTCCTCATCACGTAGACCTCCATGCAGGGCCACTTGAGAGAACTGGTGACATGGCAGCTAGTGTCCCCCAAAGAAAGCAAACCAAGAAAGAACTCAAAAGGAAGCCACGGATGCTTTTTATAACCTAGTCTTGAAATCACACACCATCGCTTTCACTATATTCTGTTCCTTAGAAGCAAGCCACCAAATCCAGTCTGTACTCAAGAGGAGGAAAATTAAGGTCCGTCTTGTAAAGAAAGAGTATCAAGGAATTTGTGGATATATTTTTTAAACATCACAGTAGATAACCAAACAGAAAAAGAGAGGCAAATGAGAAAAAAAAAAGTTCAACTTCATGCAAATTAAACAAAAATTACCATTTTGATCTGTAAATGGGGAACTCTTAAATTATAATACTCAGCGCTGGAAATGAACATGGTGCAGCGGTCACCATCATAAAATGCTGGAGAAGGCATAAACTTTTACAGCCATTCTAAAGAATAATCTAGCACTATGCATCATGTGATTTGACCCAAGGGGTAGACTTCTCATTGTCCTCCCAAATTTGTCTTCACTGTATAGTGACAATGTGTTCACTAATCGTATGGTGTCCAGTTAGAGACTATATTACCCAGACTCCTTTATAGCTAGATGTGACCATCTGACTAACCTGTAAACAATGGAAGATGAGCTGAAGTGATTTTTGCAACCTCCATGTCACTTATTCTAAAGGAAACTGTCTTCAGCTTCTATTCTTTCAATTTTCCTATAGACTGGAATGTGATAAACTAGTGGCCCAGAATTGATCAGATAAAGACAACCCCCAGAAAATAGAACAACAAGATGGAAGGAATTGAGTCCTTGACTTTCTAGCAAACCAGAGCCACCCAACTTTCTGGACCATTCGACTCTGGATCGCATTTTTGGGTCTCTCCCCTACAGCAGTTTAGCCCACTCCCTAACTATAGTTTTGCAGACTATATGTTTAGAAAACCAACAAGAAATGAAAATGACATTAATTAATCAAATAGCTAATAAAGATGTCTAAATATGTAATACTGAAGTACATTCAAGTAAATAAATAAGTACATTCAAGTAAATATTACAATAAATATGTAATACTCAAGTACGTTCAAGTAAAATACTCAAAATTATACCAAAAATAAAGTCTGATAGTACAGTAAACATACCAAAAACGGCAAGTTAAAATGCATAAAATACACAAACTAGTATTTTAGCAGTTTTATTCAGATCATTTTTCCTAATTATAAAACCATACGCTTCTGTTAAAGAAAACATAAAGTGATAAAAATTATAAATACATTTTTCTAATTTGTTCTTAAATTTAATCTTACTCCAATTTAGGTTTTTTCAAGTTTTTATATGAATGTATATGTATTCGATTTGGTTTTACATAGTATAAGTGATTTTAAATATTTTATTTTGCATCTTCCTTTTTCTTTTCACTAAAAAGTAATATGAGCAGTTTTCCATGGCTATATAATCTCCTATCACTTGGTCATATCATAATTTAACAACTTAATAAACACGGGGTTTCTTCTAGTTTTTCTATAATGTATACTGTTTCGTTTTCCATAATTGTAGAGTGCTTCCTTAATTATTATAGTAAATTAAATTTTTAAAAGTTAAATGACTAAGTTGAAAGGCATGGAAACTGTAAAGCTATATGTTATAAAAATTTCCTGCAAAAGGATAACATTAATTTATAATGCTAGCAGCATTTTCTGAGAGTGCCTCCTTTATTGTAGTTTTGCCAACACTGACTGTTAACTTTGTTTCATCATCCCCAATTAATTACAAAATAATAATGTTCATTAATTGATTAGACAAATATTTATCAAGTGTCTATCTAGGAATACAACGGCAAGCAAAAACAGACCTAATCTCTGATTACTTGGTGTGTGTGATTTTGTGTAAGACATATATATTGAACAAATTATACACACTGAAATATTACAAACTGAGATCAATGCACTGAAGGAAATGAGTAGAGTATTATGAGAGTGGCTTGAGATAATGGTCAAAAGACAGCTGGGGAGTTTTGAATAGGGGTGACGTGATTGGATGTGAATTTTGAAACTTGCCTTCTTAGCTGCAATATAGAGAATAAGGCCGGGTGTGGTGGCTCACACCTATAATCCCAGCACTTTGGGAGGCCAGTGCAGGTGGATTGCCTGAGGTCAGGAGTTCAAGTCAGCCTGGCCAAAATGATGAAACTCCATCTCTACTAAAAACACAAAAAAATCAGCCAGGCGTGGTGGTGGGCACCTGCAATCCCAGCTACTCAGGAGGCTGAGGCAGGAGAGTCGCTTGAACTGGGAGGCAGAGGTTGCAGTGAGCTGAGATCACGCCATTGCATTCCAGCTCAGGCAGCAAGAGTGAAACTGTCATTGCATTCCAGCTCAGGCAGCAAGAGTGAAACTGTCTAGAAAAATAAAGACAGAGAGAGAATGAATTAGCGAACAATCAGAGTGGATCAGGAGAGACCAGTTCCTCAGTTATTGCAAAAACAACTAAAAGAGAGAAAATGCATTAGTTTCTTTTTTTATTTTTTTTGAAAATGGTAGTTCAACTCAGTTGCAATACTCTAGTTAAGAACCTGATTGCAGTAGAAGTTAGAGAGGTTCAAGAATATATCAGTAGTATTTTGAATCCCTGGGTAACGATGGTGGTAAAGAGATGGAACAGATTTTCCAGGCTGTTTGTTGGCTTTTTATGTTTTGTGCCTGCATGTGGCAGGTGGGACGGAGGGGGCTGGGGGAGGGGAGGGGGAGTGGTGAGGGGATGTTATTGCATTGAATCTTGTTTTTTTTTGGTTTTTGGTTTTTCATTTGCACTTTCAATTAGAAGTTTTCAGCATTTCCTTGATTAATTGTAAGAAAGATCTTTATCTGAAGCTATAGCTTCCATCCCACAATTCTCAAACAACTAGAAGAGGCTACAGTGGCTTCCAGAACACAGTGGGCACCTTCTTTGCTTAGTCCACACTGCTTAGAGATGGTAGAGGACCTCTGTGGAGCTTACATGGGAACCAGGTCACCTTCCACATCTCTCAATCCTAGGGACCCAGTGCTCTTACTAGGACATACTCATCCCAAAGACAGATGCATGGAAGCATAAGAGACCAAAGTGACACCCTTGCAAGTATATGTAGTACACCTCTATTTTTTATAAAGTATCTACTACTTTGCATTGGCTAAAAGCAAGTCCTAGGAACCAATTATAATAACCTTGAAAGAGCCGATGTCAGCTGGCCCTCTTCACTTGGAGGCTTTGCCAAGTCACATGATAAACTAGGCAGCAGCAATTCTCTTGCAGAGAATGTAAGGAGTTAGGAGAGGAAAATGATACTCTAATCTACCCAAAGGACATTTATCTTTTTTTGTTTTGTTTTGTTTTTGTTTTTGTTGTTGAGACTGGATCTCTGCTGCCCAGGCTGGAGTGCAGTGACATGATCATGGCTTACTGCAGCCTCAACCTCCCAGGCTCAAGTGATCCTCCCACCTCAGCCTCCCAAGTAGCTGGGACGATAGGCACATGCCAGCACACCTGGCTAATTTTTTTTTTTTTTGTCTATTTTTTGTACAGACAGGGTTTTGCCATGTTATCCAGGCTGGTAACAAACCCCTGGGCTCAAGCAATCCTCTCACCTAGGCCTCCCAAAGTGCTGGGATTACAGGCATGAGCCATGGGACCCAGCCTATCATTTGTTCTTTATATATGTATCAATATTTTTTCCCAGGATTTTGCCATCAATTTTTTATTCTATTCAAAAATTTCATGTAATCAAAGTTATAGGTGCTTCCTTTGCATTTTTTTTTTTTTTTTGCACTACTTACAGGTTTAGGAAATCCTTGTGTATTTTAAGGTCTGAAAAATATTTGCTTAATTTTTTTTAGTAGTTTTTATCATTTCTTTTTCTATACATAGCTATTTAATTCATCTGAAGTTTATTTGGAGTATGTGATATAAAGGTCTGATTCCTATTTTCCTTAATAGTTAATCACCTAAAATTTAAAAAAAATTTTTTTTAAGAGATGAGACCTTGTCCTGTCACCCAACCTGGAGTACAGTGGTGCAATCAAAGCTCACTTCAGCCTCAAACTACAGGGCTCAAGAGATCCTCCCACCTCAACCTCCTGAGTTGCTGGAATTACAGGCATGAGCCACGATGCCTTGCTAATTGCCTAAAAATCTGTTAATAAAACTTTCTGTGTACAATATGAAGAAGACTACTTTGTTGAAGGCTGTTAATGAAGCAAAATTTCAATAAATGAATAAATGTGGCATATATCTAGACAAGAAAGTTAATGTTATAAAGTTTTCCATTCCTAGATAATTGCTGTGCATTGTAGACAGAGGACCATTGAAAAAAAGAAAAAAAAAATTGCTATGTAAATGCAGTGAAATATCAACAGAATATTTTTAATCTGACAGAAAATAATAGAATATGTTTGGAAGAATAAACAATAAAGGATAAGTTATGAAAATGATAAGCTAAATATGAATTACTATCATTAAATATTATGATTTTGGTGGCAAGAACAAGAATAGAAAGACCAGTAGAATAAAATAATCCAAAACATATAAAAATTAAACACATGACAAAGAAAACAAACCAAATCAGTAGCAAAAAAGGAGATTAATTTTTGAAATAAGAGGCAAGTTTCTTCAGGGAAAATATTTGCTTAATACATTTTGCTCATTATCCTTCTGGGATCAATAATAATAGTAAAATTACAGCCACATATCCTTTGTATACCAACGTAAATTCCAGACAAACTAAAGTCTTAAATGCATACTCAGAAATTAAACAACGAAGATAGAAAATGTTAGGAGAATGTTTGCATAAGTTCAGACCTGGGAGTCTTTTTTTTTTTTGAGATGGAGTCTCGCTCTGTCGCCCAGGCTGGTGTGCAGTGGTGCAATCTCGGCTCACTGCAAGCTCCACCTCCCCGGTTTACGCCATTCTCCTGCCTCAGCCTCCCGAGTAGCTGGGACTACAGGTACCTGCCACCACGTCCGGCTAAGTTTTTGTATTTTTAGTGGAGACAGGGTTTCACCATGTTAGCCAGGATGGTCTCGTTCTCCTGACCTCGTGATCCACCCACCTCGGCCTCCCAAAGTGCTGGGATTACGGGCGTGAGCCACTGCGCCCAGCCCAAGTCATTCTCAAGGAAAAGCGAAACCTAAATAACAAACCACTAAGAAATGTAATTACATAAAAATTTAAAATGTCTGTGTGGCAAACACATAACCTCCAGGGACAAGTAATACATTGGGTTTTAAAAAATTGCAATATATATGACAAAAGGTTAAAAACCCTTGTATACATAAAGTTTGTAAAAATTGGTTTAAGCCGGGCTCAGTGGCTCACACCTTTAATCCCAGCACTTTGGGAGGCCGAGGCGGGCGAATCACAAGGTCAGGAGATTGAGACCATCCTGGCTAACACGGTGAAACCCCGTCTCTACTAAAATACAAAAAAAGTCAGCCAGGCGTGGTGGTGGATGCCTGTAGTCCCAGCTACTCGGGAGGCTGAGGCAGGAGAATGGCATGAACCCGGGAGGCAGAACTTGCAGTGAGCCGAGATCGCGCCACTGCACTCCAGCCTGGGCCACAGAGCCAGACTCTGTCTCTAAAAAAAAAAAAAAAAAAATTGCTTTAAGAACAATAATAACAATTTCAATATGGATAAAAACAAAAGGCCTAAGTTCAAGATATAACATCACAAAACTTTAGAACTTCAGGAATGAAAAAAGATTTTATAAGTGAAAGGATCAGGACTTGGAAGAGTATCCACTACAACACTGAAAAGCCAGAAGGTAATGTAGTAATGTTTCAAAAATTTGAAGAAAAAATAATCTCCAACCCAGAAGCTACATGGAGCTGCACTAATAAAGTCTGCAGGTTCCTTAAAGACATCTTCTTCAAATCACATTTTAAGTCAACCATGAAGTTTTGATGAAAATAAGATAATACCTTTAAGATCTTCAATAGATAAATATTGTTTATAGAGAACACAAAAAAGCACTAACCCTTAAACGAAAAATTAGGACTTCACCAAAATGTAAAGGTATGCTCATAAGTAAGCTATTATTAAAATTAACTGACAAGTCACAACTTAGAGAAAAACATTTGCTACATTGCTATATCTAAAAGAGTAAATTGCTTCCAAAATATATGACTAATTCCTAAAATGTAATAATAAACAGTTTAATAAAGAGTAGACAAAGCTTGAATAAATACATAAAGTAGTGCTGAACATCAGTACTCATCAGGGAAACGAAACCAAACCAACAAGACACATTTCACCAAACAGCTAAAATGAAAAAATACTAATAATAATAAATATTGAGAGGATTTTAAATAATTGGAACTCTTGCATTGCTAACTAGAGTGCAAAATAGTACAGTCACAACTGGATGTAATTCCAGCACTTGGGAGGCCTAAGAGAGTAGATCTGTTGAGGCCAGGAGTTCAAGAGAGGCTGGCCACACAACATGGTGACATCCCATCTCTACTAAAAAAACTACAAAAAGTAGCCAGTTAGACGCGACATGTCGCAGATTCCACCTACTGGAGTAGCTGAGGTGGGAGAATTGTTGAACCCGGGAGGTGTAGTTATGAGCTAATATCGACCTCTCACCTAACCTGAGCGGACAGAGCAAGACTCCATCTCAAAAAAAAAAAAAAGTACAAACTACTTTGGAAAATAGTTTGGTAATTCTCTTTAAAGCAATAGTGTGCATCTCTTTTATGATCTAGCAAATTCCATTTCCAGGTATCCAAAAGAAATAAACAAAACTTAGAAGCTAAAAATGGTTGCCCAATAGCAGAAAGAGGGCAAAAGAAAAGAATCACAGGCCTAGGCGTGAAGCCTGCAATCCCTGCTTGGGGAGGCCAAAGGAAAGCAAGATCACTTGAGGCCAGGAGTTCAAGACCAGCCTGGCCAACATGGTGAAACTCTGTCTCTACTCAAAATAAAAATTAGCCAGATGTGGTGGCATATGCCTGTAATCCCAGCTACTCAGGAGACTGAGGCAGGAGAATCAGCTTGAACCCAGGAAGCGGGTTTGTTGAGGCCAGATCCCTGCTGCATGCCAGCCTGGGTGACAGAGTGAGAGTCTGTCTCAAAAAACCCATGTGCAGTGGCTCACGCTGTAATCTCAGCACTGGAAGAGAAGCCAGGCAGGCAGATGCCTGGTCGGGGTTCAGGGAAATGACCTGGCCAACATGATGAGAATCCTGTCTCTACTAAAATAAATCAAAGTCTTGGTGTGGTGGCAGGCCTGCAATCAACTGGGGAGCTGAAGACAAGAATCCAGGAGCGAAGGTTTGTGAGCTGGGGACCGCCATTGCGCTTCGTGAGCGGCAGGTGGCTGTGCTCCAAAATAAAACAAACAAACGAAGAAAGATTAGTGATGAAGCGCGAGGAAATAATGCAATAGAAAATAGCAAATCTGAACATCAGATGGAGGGAGGAAATAGAAAAAGATAAAAAGCACCTGAGGCACCTGCGGGCCTTAAAAAGTTCTAACGTTCATGTAATCTGTGTACCAAAAGGAGAGGAGAAAAAGAGTGATGCTTGAAAATCACCTTAAGAAACAATGGCTGAGGCAGGGTTCAGTGGCTCACAGCTGTAATCCCAGCACTTTGGGAGGCCGAGGAAGGCAGATCACTTGAGGTCAGGAGTTCAAGACCAGCCTGGCCAACATGCCAAAACCCCATGTCTACTAAAAATACAAAAAATTAGCCAGGCATGGTGATACGCACCTGTAGTCCCAGCTACTCAGGAGACTGAGGCAAGAGAATGGCTTGAACCTGGGAGACAGAGACTGCAGTGAGCCGAGATCGCGACACTGCACTCCAGCCTCAGTGACCGACTGTATCTCAAAAAAAAAAAAAAAATGTAGGCACAATATGCAAAATACATAAACCTACATATTCAAGAAGCTGAGCTAACCTCAAACAGGCTAAACCCAAATAAATTTACTCCAAGAAACATAATAATTAAACTTCCAAGAAATAACAAAGATAAAGAAAAAATTTTCAAAGCAGCCAGGGGAAAACAATACCTTACCTACAGAGGAAAACGATTTTAATGACAGTAGATTTCTCATGAGAGACCATGTGAACCCAAAAGAAATGACACAATATTTTTCAGGTGCTGAAAGAGAAAATCCTGTCAACCCAGTGAAAGTATCTTTTAGGAATGAAAAGGAAATTAACACATTCTCACATGAAAGAATACTAAGAGGATTTGTTATCAGCTGACCTACCCTAAAATAAATGACTAAAGGAAGTTCTCTAATTAGAAAGGAAACAATAAAAGAAAGAATCTTGGAACATCATATAGCAAGAAAAAACACAATAAGC
>NW_022167845.1:0-1218 GCF_008728515.1 Papio anubis
GCCCTCCCTGCCTCCTGACCTCCAGGTCTGAGCTGGGTGGGGGCCAGTGACCCTGGCCTAGATGCAGAGGGTTTCAGGAGCTGTGCTCGGTCAGACCTCTCAACTGGCTGAGGCCCTGGAAGCTTCCTTTAGATCCGGGCTGGGGTACTGCCACCAGGAGGGAGGCCGAGGACGCAAGGGCTCGTTAGGATGCTGGTGTCATGGGCTAGAGACTTGGAGCAGTCCCTCCAGTCAGTGCCAGTCATGCCTGAAGCTCGTCCCAGCTTCTCAACAGCCCTCTGCAGAGGCAGCCCCAGCCCCACTTTATACAGGAGGAAACCGAGGCCCAGAGGGTGGCCGAAGACTTGCCCACAGTCACACAGCAGCTCTTTAATTGGACAAACGTGAAAAACAGCACATACATTTGCAGGATTAGACATTTGGGAATTGTCTTTCAGCAAATTGGCTGCTTCGCAGGGGGACCACTTAGGAGTGTCTGCAGAGGCAAGTGCCCCATGGTGACTGGAACAGACAGGGGTTCTTTGTCTCAGGCAGGAAGTCCCAGGTGCACAGTCCAAGGTGGCAGGACCTGGAGCTGATTGGCCCTCAGTCACACCATCCTTGCCACAGCAGCCTCCCCTCACTCCTGCTTGTCACAGATGCTGTCCTCCCTTCCAGGGCTCTTACCCTGTACCGGATAGGAAGAAAGAGAGGGGAAAGGGCTGACTCCCAGTGAGGGACTCGTGCCTTTTTCTCCCCAGCCAGGACTGTGTCCCAAACCCCCATAGTTGCAAGGGAGCGGCAGTGGGGTGTGTTTTCAGCTGGTCTCATTGCTCCTTGAACAAAATCAGAATCTGTTGGTGAGGAAAGAGGGGGACAGGTGTGGGACTGGCAGCTCAGGGGAGGGACAACTTACTCTTTGGACCACAGGGTGGGGATGGAGCTGAGAAGGCAGAGCCACCTGCAGACAGGGTCCTGCGGCTGGGCCTCAATAGGCAGTATGGGAGTGAGTGTCCAAGGTGAGGAGCATGGCCGTGCAAAGGCCCCAGGATGGGCAGTGGCAGACGGTGTGAAGGACAGGAGCAGTGCCAAGGTTGGTACAGGGGTGGAGAGCAGGGGCTGCCCCTTGTTGCCCAATTTCTTTTCCAGATATTCTCTGAGCCACTGGGAAGGGTGTGGACGGTGGGATGGCCTTGACACCATGACTGGGTTTGCATGCTAGCAGCAGCTGGCATGGAT
>NW_022167846.1:0-1218 GCF_008728515.1 Papio anubis
CTAATTTTTAGATAACTATTGAATTAGACAACATTATTCTTTTTCTCACTAATAATACAACCCTTTCTGGCACATTTTGTATACAGAATCATGTGTTAACTAGATTCCTTACTTATTTCATTTTTAACAGTTTATTTAAATTAAATTACTTCTGTAAATTGAGATGTTAGATGCTGTCATTTAAAGTCAGTTATTTCCTTTTTAATCATGTTCTTAATAGCCAGTGAATATCAGGTCCTCACTTAAACCTAAGTAAGAGGTTTATTTTTGCCAATAGCTCGGACGATTTAGCTAATAACATTAAATTACTCTCTTTTGTCAAAAAAGGCACATAAACCAGTATGATTTTGTTTTCACTGGGTTTATACTTTTATAACCTTCTATGCTAAACACTGACACCTCAAAATATCTAGCAGAGACAAATATAAAATCTAGATAAAATGCATGCTGACAAGAAAATGTGCAAAAGTTTGGAACTTCCTAGAGACTTGTTGAATAGCTTTGACAAAAGTGCCGATAGTGATATGAACAATAAGGTTTAGGCTGAGGTAGTCTTAAATGGAGATGAGGAACTTGCTGGGAACTGGAGCAAAGGAGGCTCTTGTTATGTTTTAGAAAAGAGACCAGTGGCATTTTGCCCCTGTCCTAGAGATTTGTGGAACTTTGAACTTGAGGGAGATGATTTAGGGTATCTGGTAGAAGAAATTTCTAGGCAGCAAAGCATCCAAGAGGTGATTTGGGTGCTGTTGAAAGCATTCAGTTTTATAAAGAAAGCAGAGCTTAAAAGTTTGGAAAATTTGCAGCCTGACAATGCAATAAAAAAGAAAATCCCATTTTCTGAGGAGAAATTCAAGCCAGCTGCAGAAATTTACATAAGTAACAAGAAGCTGAATGTTAATCCTCAAGACAATGAGGAAAATGTCTCCAGGGCATGTCAGAGGTCTTCACGGCAGCACTGCCCATCACAGACCTGGAGGCCTAGGAGGAAAAAATGGTTTCATGGGCCAGGCCCAGGGTTCCCGTACTGTGTGCAACCTGGGGACTTGGTGCCCTGCATCCCAGCTGCTGCAGCAATGGCTGAAAGGTGCCAACATAGAGCTCAGGCCATGACCTCAGAGGGTGCAAGCCTTAAGCCTTGGCAGTTTCCATGTTGTGTTGAGCCTACAAGTGTACAGAAGCCAAGAATTGAGGTTTGGGAGCCTCTGCCTAGATTTCAGA
>NW_022167847.1:0-1217 GCF_008728515.1 Papio anubis
ATTGTAACCTGGATGTTTTACATTCTGAGATGCTATTAAATCAATATCCATCACAAAACTATTGATAATTTTTTAGAAGAACAGAAGAGATCTCATCATATGAAATGCAGTGGATCAATTTAAGATGCAGGCTAACTCCAGAGTAAGTAAAGCATGGAAAAAAATCTGTCTTAGAATGGAAAAATACAGTGGTGAAACTATTTTTAACTAGAATTTAAATGCAACATTTGAGGATATGAAGCCTGCAACTCATTTTGAAAACTACTGGCTCAGATGACCTCAGCGATAGGCAACCTCTGAAAGATCATTAATCTAATCATAATTTTCTGTGCCTTTGCTTGAGAGTCTATCTGAAAGTGGTGCAGTTTTTACAGAAGAGGAATAACGTGTCCCAAACTGGGAACCCTTCACAGGTCACCATTCGGGTGGTGCTTCACTGTGGAGTTTTGGTCAGCAGAGGGCTCCAGGGACTGCTGGGGAAGGCCAGGACATGGAAAAGGGCCTAGAGCCAGGGTTACCTGGGAGAGAGTGGACCCATTTTGCCAAGCACCTGAGGACCATGCCATACAGGACCCTCTCAAAATCACTCGTACACTATGTGGGAATAAAGGATAAGAGAAATTAATGTGTACTTAGCATGTGAGAGCCGAAATTCACAGTCAGCCTCAGCAAAGAAATCCATACAGAAGGACGAAGTGCACGTTGTGAGACAAAGAACACCCAATTATAAGATAGAAAACCTCAGTTCTGGAAAATTCCTGAACCTGTTTGCCCATCCATGAAAGAGGAATAGTGATACTACCTTCTCCACCTTTTTTCTAACAGAACTGCACATTTCTTTCAGGCCCACAGCTAAGTGTTTAATAGGAATAATGTGGAAATATAAGGTCATTGCTCTTGCACAAAAGGTTCAAGAAAACTGAGAAAGATCTAAAAATGCCGAAAGGAATGATTTTTCAAAGTACAACATCTTAATTTACATAGAGAGAAATAATTTTGTCTCAAAGATTTGGCCACATCGTAAATGCAGCACTGAAGAGTAGTTAAGCTATTTCTTCAAAGAAAATATATCAAAATTAAATCTGTACTTTTTGAGTGTGAATTGTAATACACAAACCTGGTGCAATATATTTAAAACAAAGCAGAGATTAATTAATTAATTAATGGTTCCCCCATCACCCTTTTCAGAAAACTCAGTAACTTAGTGCCTTAAGATG
>NW_022167848.1:0-1217 GCF_008728515.1 Papio anubis
ATTAGGAACCATATCACACAATGAGTGTACACTTTTTGGGAGATTTGAGATAATGTCATCCTGTGTTTCCCTGAATATTCGGAGATATATCACAGGGCGGCTGTACACCCACTACTCTCTTGGCTGGATCATCATACTTTACCTACTGGAAATTAGGAGCAATATCACAGACTGGGTTTCAAGCCACTGTTGTATCGGAAGTTAAATCATGCTCTCCCCCACAAGTTATGAGGAACAATATCACAGGGGGGTGTGCACCTTCTCCAGTAGTGGGAGTACCATCACCATCTCTTCCTTTAGATGACAGGAACAATATCACAGGGTGGGTGTACACCCCGTGTGTTTTTGGAAGCAATGTTATTCTCTCTTCTTCTAGGTTTTACGATTCATATCACAGGCGGGGTGTATACCCCTTGTTGTATTCGATGAAATCTCATCCTCTTTCAACCCGTATCTTTAGAACAATATCCCATGGAGACTGTCCATCCCTTCAATATTGGTACTAATATAATCTCCTTTCCTGGATATAAGAAACAATATCACAGGAGGGGTGTACACCCCTTGCAATACTGGTAATAATATCACCTCTCCCCTGTGGTTATTAAGGACAAAATCCTAGGGTGGCTGTAAGGTTCCTACTTTACTGGGAGTAATGTCATCCACTCACCCCCTGGATAAGAGGAACCATATCACTGAAGAGGTGTCCACCCGCTTCGATATTGTCAGCCGTGTCATCTTCTTCCCGCCTGGATATTAGGAACGATACCCCAGGGTTGGGGGCGGTGTACACCCATTGTGGTATCGAAAGTAAAATCAGCCTCTTTCCCGCTGGATATTAAGAACTATATCAATGGTGTGTGTGCACCTTTTGAGATATTGGGAGTACTATCAGCCTCCACCCCGCTGCATATTAAGACCAATATTCGGGGGGCAGGGTGGTTACAGCCCCTGCAATATTGAAAGTAACATTCTTCTCTTTCCCCTGTACATTAGGAACTACATCACAGGGGTCTGCACACCTGCGATATTGGGATTCATGTTATCCTCTCCCGCACTGAATATCAAAAACAATATCACAGAAGGGTGTACACTCCCTGTGATATGGCCAGTAATATCATCGTCTCTACCTTTGGATAGGGGGAACAACATCACAGAGGGTGCGTACACTGCCCTGCAATATTGGGTATAATGTTATCCTCTCTTCCCCTGGATATTAG
>NW_022167849.1:0-1217 GCF_008728515.1 Papio anubis
AGAGCTCATCAGGCCCTGCTCTGATGGCTGTAGGGGAGAGGGGATGATTTTTCTAACCTACCTCCACCCTTTCCGGTGACATGGGAGGCAGACACCAAGTTCTGGGGTCTCCAGCTGCAGTGGCTGACCACTGATTGCTTCTCTCTGTCCAGAACAACGAGAACAAAAGCACACTGCAGTTGGAGCAGCAAGTAAAGGAGCTGCAGGAGAAGCTGAGCAAGGTGAAGGAGATGGTAACCTCTGCCCCATCCAAGAAGGGCTGGGAGGCAGGCACCAGCTTCTGGGGAGGGGAGGTGCCAGGCCAAAGGAAGCTCCAGCTGGGGGGCAGGTGACCCCAGCACCTTCCAGGGCAGCTCCATGACTGTTTCTTGCTTCCTACCCTCTGACTTTTAGAGGTGGGTAGCCCTGGGCTCCTCCCAGGTCTGGACATCATCTTCCCAGCTAGAGGCATGGATTCCCCCAATCATAGGGGTGGAGACAGTGGTATAAGAGGGTCCTTATGCCAGGCACAGTGGCTCCTGCCTGTAATCCCAGCACTTGTGGATGCTGAGGCAGGAGAATCACTTGAAGTCAGGAGTTTGAGACCAGCCTGACTAACATGGCGAAAGCTCATCTCTACTAAAATTATAACAACAACAAAAAATTAGCCCGGCATGGTGGCACATGCCTGTAATCCCAGCTACTCAGGAGACTGAGGCATGAGAATCTCTTGAGCCTGGGAGATGGAGGTTGCAGTGAGCTGAGATTGCACCACTGCACTCCAGTATGGGCCACATGGTGACACTGTCTCTAAACAAAAGAAAAAAGCCTCCTTAGATTCAAACCGGATTCCGGCCTCGGTTCCACTGGTCACCATTCAACTACTTTTCATCTCTAAGTCTCTGTTTCTTTAGCTTCAAAAGGAAGTTAGCATTTTTCTTATGGAGGTGCTGGGGATTAAATGAGAGAACACATGGAAAGCATTAGGCTTGTAGCACACTTAGCAGATGGTGATTGGCTCCCTCTGCTTTTCCACCAGTCTGTGGTCTACAGTTTAAATGGTGGGAAGAAGGACAGGATATTTGAGGCTGGGGAAGGAGGCATGGGGTTCTAGGCAAGGGGGGAAGTCTCTTAGGCCTGGAGCAAGGGGCCAGGGTCCCGGGCAGGTGACAGAGCCCCACCGTGCCCTCACTACCCTATTAATGGGCCCAGAATCTGGAAGCCACCCACCACATGCC
>NW_022167850.1:0-1217 GCF_008728515.1 Papio anubis
CCAGAGCCATTTTGTTCTTGGAGGAACACCTAATGATGCTGCAGTCTCGGTTGAGACAGCAGACTTCCTGATCTGGGCGATTTTGTTTTTTTTTTTTTTTTCTTTTTAAGACAGGCACCTGCTCACGTGGCCGAGATGCCAAAGCTCCCGATTCCTACCCTCTGTCGTGAAATGTAGATTCCATTACTGTTCAGCTAAGCTGAAGCCAACAAATCCCAGGAGGAAATTGCCATCATAAAGATGGTTTCTTACTCATTTTTCCCAAGTGGAAGAAACCCACCACACCACACAGGGCCATGGGGAAGCACCAGGGCCAGTCGGGAGGCAGAAGACGGGAGAAAGCTGGCGAGAGACTTTACTGTCGCCTCCACAGGAAGGAATAAGCGAAACAGAGTAAGCAGACTTAGGGTTGGCTATTGAATGATTTCAGTGGCTCTTGGGGTGTAGGGGCTGATCCGAGCTATTTGGGGGACTTAGGGCAAGGGGCAGTAGCCTGAAGGTAAGAGCCAGTTGTAGGAGGTGACTGGGGAGTGGGCTCCGGATTGGTCAGTTCACACGTGAAAGCTCTGCTGGGAAGGGCAGGCTCTTCCAGCTCAGCAAGACCCCAGAAATCAAAGCCTTAGAAATACAGAAAAGACAAGAGCATGATGAATGTAGTAGAAACACCCAGATTAGCACCGGGAGATTGTGTCTGATAGAGAAAAGGGTGTCACGGAGGAAGGAGCTTCTGAATTCCCTTTTCTTTTCCCCATCATTTGGTTTGAAAGATAATTCTCAAACGACAAGTGGACTTTTACAGCCGAGCTCCCGGTCACAGGTTAGCCATAGGGAGCAGGAGGAGAAGCATCCAGCACCCATGAAAGCATCGGGTGGACATATGGTCCCAGCTATCCAAACCCATCCGTGAAGTGGAATACTTCCCAAAGTCGAATGAAGTCATCTTGCGGCTTTCAGAGAGGACGTTTGGGAAGCTCACTAGTAGACACCTGAGAGATGACTTTTTAAAATGGCTGCATTTTAACAAGAAAAAAACAAACAACCCCATCAAAAAGTGGGCAAAGGATATGAACAGACATTTCTCAAAAGAAGACATGCATACAGCCAACAGGCACATGAAAAAATGCTCATCATCACTGGCCATCAGAGAAATGCAAATCAAAACCACAATGAGATACCATCTCACACCAGTTAGAATGGCGATCATTAAAAAGTCAGGA
>NW_022167851.1:0-1217 GCF_008728515.1 Papio anubis
GAGTTGGGCAAGCAGGCTCAAGCATGCACATTAAGAGGCAAAATGGCAGCTGGGCGCGGTGGCTCACACCTGTAATCCCAGCACTTTGGTAGGACGAGGTGGGAGGATCATGAGGTCAGGAGATCGAGACCATCCTGGCTAACACGGTGAAACCCCGTCTCTACTAAAAATACAAAAAAAAAAAAAAAAGCCGGCCGTGGTGGCCGGTGCCTGTAGTCCCAGCTACTCGGGAGGCTGAGGCAGAAGAATGGCGTGAACCTGGGAGGCAGAGCTTGCAGTGAGCCGAGATTGTGCCACTGCACTCCAGCCTGGGCGACACAGAGAGACTCCATCAAAACAACAACAACAACCACAACCAAAAAAAAAAAAAAAAAAAAAAGAGAGAGGCAAAACGGTGAAGTTTAACTGGTATATGACCTTCCAGGGACATTCCACTAGTAAAGGAAGAATGCCTCAAATGAGCATGTTCACCTCCCGACTGCTAGCAGACCGCTGTGCATGAGGACAGCCCACCCCAAAAGAGGAATCGGGGAGAAGGGACACAAGACCCCAGAAGCATGCCAACGTACAAAACCCCAAGTCAAAAGGTCAAACCACACACTTGTTCTTCAAGTCGCCCCGCTTGGCCATCTTCCAGGTGTACTCTCCTTTTGTTCCTGGTCTAAAGCTTTTTAATAAACTTTCACTCCTGCTCTAAAATGTGTCTTGGTCTCTCCTTCTGCCTTATGCCCCTCAGTCAAATTCTTTCTTCTGGAGTCAAAAATTGAGGTTTCAGCAGACCCATATGGCTTAATCACCAGTATCACTTCTAGCCTTCAGAACTATAATGCAATAAACTTCTGTTATCTTATGTGATACTTTGTTTCAGCAGCCTTAGGAAGTGAATACAGAGATCTTTCCACATTAATAGAGAAGTATTTCAGTCTATTTGACAGCTGCATAGTATTCTATTGTATGGTTGGGCCATAACTTATCTACTTGATAAATAAATTATGAACGTTTACGTGATTTTTATTTATTTATTTATTTATTTATTTATTTATTTATTTATATATATTATACTTTAAGTTCTAGGGTACATGTGCATAACGTGCAGGTTTGTTACATATGTATACTTGTGCCATGTTAGTGTGCTGCACCCATCAACTCATCAGCACCCATCCACTCGTCATTTACATCAGGTGTAACTCCCAATGCCATCCCTCCCCCCCCCCCCC
>NW_022167852.1:0-1217 GCF_008728515.1 Papio anubis
ACAGTGAAGACTCTCACAATTTCTCTACATTTATAGAACCTCTTTCCAGTGTGAGTTCATTGTGAAATAAACAGTGAAATTAAGGGCTTTGCCTCATAGCTTGCATTTATAACATCCCTTTCTAGTGGGTACTACCATGAGTCTTGGACCACTTCTGGGAGAAATGGAGGCTTTCCCACATTGTTTGTGTTCGTGAGGCTTTTCTCCATATTCCCCAGCACATTCATATTGTTTGTGTTCAGAGTGAGCTCCTGTAACTATGAAGGAATGAATGATGTACAAAGACTTTTCCACACACACTAGCTTTGCACGGTTTTACTCCGGTACAAGTTTTTTCTTTTCTTTCTTTTTTTCTTTTATTTATTTATTTATTTATTTATTTATTTATTTATTTATTTATTTTTTGACAGAGTCTCGCTCTGTCGCCCAGGCTAGAGTGCGGTGGCGCGATCTCGGCTCACTGCAAGCTCCGCCTCCCGGGTTCACGCCATTCTCCTGCCTCAGCCTCCCGAGTAGCTGGGACTACAGGCCCCCGCCACCACGCCCGGCTAATTTTTTGTATTTTTAGTAGAGACGGGGTTTCACTGTGTTAGCCAGGATGGTCTCCATCTCCTGACCTCATGATCCACCCACCTCGACCTCCCAAAGTGCTGGGATTACAGGCGTGAGCCACCACGCCCGGCCTCCAGTACGAATTTTCTTGTTCAGATGACATCTGCTTTCTGGCTGAGGGTTTCTCCGCATTGACTCCTTCTTTACATCCACAGAGTCTCTCCACCTATGACTTCTTAGCTTTCTCCCAAGATTTTGGGACAGATTTTCAATGTCCTGGTCTTCCCATTTGATTACTACAAAGGCCAGATTCCTGAAGGCTTCCAGCATTGCATTTCTATAGACGTTCTTCCAGGAAGGTCCCAGCAAAGCCCACTCCTCGTGGGTGAAGTTCACAGCCACATTCTCAAAGCCCACTGAGTCCATTTCCAGCTTCCTGGTGTCCTGGCATCCTCTACATGATTCAGGCAGCCACAGCAGGTCCCATGCAACAGAAGCTGCAGTATCAGGGCCACCAGTGGCCTCCCAGAGGAATTGAAATCCCCCAATCTTATTTATAATCTTAAATGCAAAAGTCATAAATAAGTTATTAGAAAATTGAATCTTATAATACATAATATATTATGATTAAAAAGTTCCATCCAGGCATGAAATAATAGTCCAAA
>NW_022167853.1:0-1217 GCF_008728515.1 Papio anubis
GGGGAACCCACAGCCATGACCGTGACATTCCAAATCTTCTGATGGGGGCTCAGTTCATGCACTGGCTGATATTCCATTCACAAAGGACATGCCGTCCATGCCGTCTCTACTTTGTGTTCTTTTATGTGAGTCATCTTGAAGTGTTAAAATCTAGTAAGAGTCCCTTATTCAGCATTTGTTCAAAGTTTTCAGCTGACACCTTTGTTGTAGGGAGACGCCATGTCTATGTGGGATGGGTTCTTCCTCTAGCCCTGGACACCCAGGTGTGGTAGGAGCCTTAGAAACATGGAAAGGGGAAGAATCTTCTGAGCACAGGGAGGGAGGGGCGGCTCCACATCCTCCTCTCTAAGGCGGCGCCTCTTTCTCCCCCAGGTGGTCAGGACAAGACCTTCCTGTCTGCCTGGCCCAGCCCTGTGGTGCCTCAGGGAGGACACGTGACCCTTCGGTGTTACTATCGTGATGGACTTAACAACTTTACCAACTTCACTCTGTACAAAGATGACAGAAGCCACGTTCCCGTCTTCCCCGGCAGAATATTCCAGGAGAGCTTCCTCATGGGTCCTGTGACCCCAGCACAGGCAGGGACCTACAGATGTCGGGGCTCATACCCGCACTCCCCCACTGAGTGGTCGGCACTCAGTGACCCCCTGGCTATCAGAGTCACAGGTCAGAGGGCTCCTGTCTGGGCTTCTCCTTGTCCCACCTCCTGAGCTTCTGCTGGGGGTGTCCACCAGGGTCCCATCAGACCTGACTGTCTTTGGGGTAAAGGGGGATTGAACACAGGGAAATGGGTGCTGTGATGGGAAGAATAACTGTCCCCAATATGGCTACATTCTAATCCCTGAAGCCTGGGACTCTTTATGCTATAGGGCAGGGCACTGAAGGGGAAGATGGAGCTCTGATTGTTGATGAGTTGACCTTGAGATGGGGAGACGGCCTGGACTGTCCCACTGGGCTCAGTGTAATCACAAGGGACCACACGAGAGGAGGAACAAAGGGGAGTGGGGATTAGAGCAGCGTCGTAGGAGACTCCACCAGCCACTGTGGGCTTTGAAGGTGGAGGAAGGCCACGAGCCACAATGGCAGGTGGCCTCTACGGGCTGGAGAAGTCAAGAGAACCGCTCCGCTGAGTCTCCAGAGGGAACACAGTTCTGTAGACGCCTTGATTTTAGCCCAGGGAGAACTGGATCCAATTTCTGTCTCCAGAAGTGGAAGGG
>NW_022167854.1:0-1217 GCF_008728515.1 Papio anubis
ATTGTAACCTGGATGTTTTACATTCTGAGATGCTATTAAATCAATATCCATCACAAAACTATTGATAATTTTTTAGAAGAACAGAAGAGATCTCATCATATGAAATGCAGTGGATCAATTTAAGATGCAGGCTAACTCCAGAGTAAGTAAAGCATGGAAAAAAATCTGTCTTAGAATGGAAAAATACAGTGGTGAAACTATTTTTAACTAGAATTTAAATGCAACATTTGAGGATATGAAGCCTGCAACTCATTTTGAAAACTACTGGCTCAGATGACCTCAGCGATAGGCAACCTCTGAAAGATCATTAATCTAATCATAATTTTCTGTGCCTTTGCTTGAGAGTCTATCTGAAAGTGGTGCAGTTTTTACAGAAGAGGAATAACGTGTCCCAAACTGGGAACCCTTCACAGGTCACCATTCGGGTGGTGCTTCACTGTGGAGTTTTGGTCAGCAGAGGGCTCCAGGGACTGCTGGGGAAGGCCAGGACATGGAAAAGGGCCTAGAGCCAGGGTTACCTGGGAGAGAGTGGACCCATTTTGCCAAGCACCTGAGGACCATGCCATACAGGACCCTCTCAAAATCACTCGTACACTATGTGGGAATAAAGGATAAGAGAAATTAATGTGTACTTAGCATGTGAGAGCCGAAATTCACAGTCAGCCTCAGCAAAGAAATCCATACAGAAGGACGAAGTGCATGTTGTGAGACAAAGAACACCCAATTATAAGATAGAAAACCTCAGTTCTGGAAAATTCCTGAACCTGTTTGCCCATCCATGAAAGAGGAATAGTGATACTACCTTCTCCACCTTTTTTCTAACAGAACTGCACATTTCTTTCAGGCCCACAGCTAAGTGTTTAATAGGAATAATGTGGAAATATAAGGTCATTGCTCTTGCACAAAAGGTTCAAGAAAACTGAGAAAGATCTAAAAATGCCGAAAGGAATGATTTTTCAAAGTACAACATCTTAATTTACATAGAGAGAAATAATTTTGTCTCAAAGATTTGGCCACATCGTAAATGCAGCACTGAAGAGTAGTTAAGCTATTTCTTCAAAGAAAATATATCAAAATTAAATCTGTACTTTTTGAGTGTGAATTGTAATACACAAACCTGGTGCAATATATTTAAAACAAAGCAGAGATTAATTAATTAATTAATGGTTCCCCCATCACCCTTTTCAGAAAACTCAGTAACTTAGTGCCTTAAGATG
>NW_022167855.1:0-38768 GCF_008728515.1 Papio anubis
ATCTGAGAAAGAATTTGTATTCAAAATATATACAAAATTCTTAAAACGGAACAATAAGTTAAACAGCCCAATTAAAAATGCACACAGATCTGAACAGACACCTCACCAAAGATGATCTACAGATTGCAAGTAAACATACAAAAACATGCTCAACATAGTAGATAACTGAAAACCGCAATGAGATAGCACAGATGGTCTATATCTGTTAGAACTGCTAAACTCTTTCAAAAATGACAAATTGCTGGAGGAAAAACAAGAACTCTTTTCACTGCTGGTGGAACACAGTGTATAAGACCAAAATATGCCACCCTAAAATATAATGGCAGGAAACCAGAATATGCCACCCAAAAATGTGTCCCTTTGGCTTAAGAATTATTCCAAGCTGATTATTTTGAAAAAAAATGCTAACCACGGAAGTTCTGAAAACAGAGTAGAAGTTACCCTTGTGTAAGGAAAATTTACATCTATAAAGGAAATCCCCATTTAAAAGCTACCTCTCTCTCTCAGCACCAAGAAGAGAAGGATAACTAAATCACTAAAGAGTCTTATCAACGGAGAATGCACGGACTTAAGTCTGTATAACAAACCTTACCCTTGTCTACTGTGCTTTTGGTGGTTAACTCCCCACTACTGTACCTCAAATCTTCTTTATTTACATTGAAGATAGTATTTATGCTTGAATCAAAAGCCACCTGTTGGAGATTTACTCATTTTTCCCTGAGTGTCTTCCATGTATCCATAAGATATACATGTTTTTAAACTTTCCTGTTTTTCTCATTTTAATCTGTCATTTGTTATAGAGGGTCCCATCTAAGAATTCCGAAAACATAGAAAATTCTTTTTCCTCCCCTATTACAAGTTGGGCAGTGTTTTCCAAAGCTAAACAAGTCTCACCTTACAATCCAAAAATCACATTCCTAAGTATTTTGACAAATACTTTGATGTTATTTCTTAATAAAAGCTACCATGCAATTATTTACAGAAGCTCTATTCATAATGACCAAAGGAAAAAAAGAATCAGAAAGTCTTATACTAGATGACTGTGTGGGAATCCACTCAGACATCAAGAGTTCTTATAAAGATTATTTAAATGAAAGCATTTGAGATACTGAAGATAAAAGAAGAAATCTTACCAGAACTTACTTTATCCAATTAAAGCAGAGTGCCCAGAAAAAATACAGCTGCCATTAACTCTATCCAAGGAGTTTCTTGCAAATTCAGCTGCCATGAAGACAGTGTAGTCTTTCTCATTAGCATTGATAAATGAAAATGAAATCCTAAGCTCCCAACTGACTGAACAGACCAACTATTGGCTGAGGGAATCCCAGAGTAACTTTCAAAACTGAGTTCTCAGCTTGGCCAACATGGGATGATGCGGGTCAGATACACCTTGTTATACCCCCTCGTTTGCTAACCATGATGACGCTTTCTTCCCTAAGGATTCAACAGAAACAAGCCCTTTCATAGGCTCCAGCACTGATATCAACCTCTCCTTTCTTGCCTGATAAGAGACCACCCATGACGGAGAGGTTCTGGCCTGCGTACACAGGATGCACAGAGCGAGTTTTCATGTCCTCTGCTTCACCTTTTAACGTCAGAGGGCTGAAAACTCCACCCTGGGATCGTGCTAACACCGCCATTTTTTGTACATGGGACCCATGAAGAAGCAGGAAACTCAATTGCGCAAGCACGCATTTCTCCTCTCATAAATATTCATGACTCCTCCTAGTTTATTAAATATATGTATTTGCCAATTCCACTCAGCATAAATTACTATTTCCTTTACATCGCCCTTGAAGCATCCGTTTCTGGCTTCTGGCTGGAGGCTATGCTTCCCAGCCTGTCAGAAGGGACAATCCTGCAGGCTGCAACCCTTTATAGGAAATAAATCTCTCACTTGGTGTGGTGGCTCATGCCTGTAATCCCAGCACTTTGGGAGACAAGGTAGGTGGATCACCTGAGGTCAGGAGTTTGAGACCACCCTGGCCAACTTGATGAAACCCTGTCTCTACTAAAAATACAAAAAATTAGCCAGGCTTGATGGTGGGCATCTGTAATCCCAGCTAATTGGGAGGCTGAGGCAGTAGAATCGCTTGAACCCAGAAGGTGGAGGTTGCAGTGAGTCAAGATCACACCATTGCACTCCAGCCTGGGCAACAAGAGTGAAACTCCATCTCAAAAAAAAAAGAAAAAAAAAAACATAAAAATAAAGAAATGTCTCCTTTCCAAATTTAAGAATGTCATCATTCTTCTGTTGACAGCATTAAAAGGTTCAAAAAGACCTTCCATACTCTCCCACAAAAGCCCTAGAAATTGTCATTTTGTTAATCATTTTGGATGCTGAAGAACTTGTAATCCAATGAGTAGAAATGTTCGTACCCCATTTATGGCTGTCAACCTGCCAATTCTCAGGAGTTTGTATAAGCCTAAATCTGAAAGGATCTCATCCCATTAGGATTCTTGTCTCCTTTTCTGTTGCCTTTGCCCACTGGCTCTGCCAACAGGGGTCTTTCTTTCTCCTTGGCTCTCTTTGGATATGGGGGCTCCCTCTTCTGTGCCACCTTAGGGAATGCCTTTTGCATGCAGGGCTAAGTCATTAAAAAGCCTACAGTTTCAGTAACATTTTGAGTGAGTACTCTGTGAAGCTGGGTTGGAATCTCAGGCTTCTTTGTCTGGAAGGTAACTCTTGGGCTACAAGTTTCTTATCCTAGCTTTGGTTTTGAGGCCTCTGTGTTCTCCTCTTGGGTTGGAAGTTATTCCTGGCTTTTTGTCTCATGGTGTCTCTGTGATCTTGATCTTGCTCCTTTCATGGGAACTTCTCAGTTGAATAAATTCTCTCTCTCTGCTGACTATGTGTTCCACCAATATGGAACTAATTCTGTCTGCTTCTTTTCCTGTTTGCATGACTTTACTAAGAATAAGAATTATTTAGAACTTTAATGGCTCCTTTGAGAAAACTTTTATCTTCCAAATTGCCTCCTTTTAGACCTTTCCTTTCCCATTTGAGTCTCTCAACTCCTTATAATCACTGAAACTTTAGCCACCCTGCTCCATGCCTTGGAGGCTCTCAACATGCTCAAGAATCTGAAAAAGCAAACATGTGGGGCTGAAAAATAAAATAGAAAAAAATTATTTCTCAGCCTCCAGAAGATTGTATGTCAAAACAAAAGAAAATCTTACAAATCTCCAAAAGTATTAGTGAGAAAAAAGCTTTAGCCCTCATATGAAGAGAAGATAAAAATGTGTTCCATTTTCCAGAAACACGGATTATAAAAATACAAATATAAAATGGGAGCGGGAGACAAAATCAAAGTCTTCTGTACAAACTAGTGAATTTTGCCATTAACTGTAATCATTAGTCAGGGTTCACCGAAGCCAGAATCAATGTGATATATGTGGAAATAGATAGATGAGAGAACTCATTAGGGGGTGGTTCACATAGTGGGCTGAGAGGACGATGCCTGTCTCCAGGGTTGGGAGAACCAGGAAAGCGCCCAGAGATTGGAGAACCAGGAAAGCGTTGCATATGGCTCAGTCCAGGTCCAGGAACCAGAATGAGGGAAGCCATGCGGTATATAATTTCAGAGGCCAAAGGCCTGAGACCCTGAAGTTCTGATGTCCTTTGACAGGAGAAGAAGGATGTTTCCATTTCAGAAGTAGATAATTCCCCTTTCCTCTTCCTTTTTGTTCTATCTGGGTTCTCAACCAATTGGATGGTGCCTGTATTCATCCATTTTATACACTGCTATGAAGAAATACTTGAGTCTGAAATTTATAAGAACAAAAGAGGGTTAATGAGCTGACAGTTCACACATGGCTGGAGGGGCCTCACAACCATGGTGGAAGGGGAAGCAAAGACGTCCTTCTTCACATGGCAGCAACAAGGAGAAGTGCTGAGCCAAATGGGAAAAGCTCCTTATAAAACCATCAGATCATGAGAACTCACTCACTATCATGAGAACAGCATGGCAGTAACCACTACCATGATTCAATAACCTCCCACTGGGTCCCTCCCACGACATGTAGGAATTATAGGAACTACAATTCAAGATGAGATCTGAGTGGGGACACAGCCAAACCATATCTGTGCCCATCTACATTGGCGCAGGGTTATCTCAGTGTCTTGCGGAAACACCCTCACACATATGCCCAGAAATTGTGTTTTACCAGCTATGTGTGTCTCTTAATCCAATCAAGTAGATGTCTAAAATTAACCATCAGAATATTTATGCTTGATTCATGGCTGAAATTTCAGGATGAAAGCTATGAAATCTCTGTTTGTGTTTGTATGTCTATTAATGTGTGTTATGTATATGTGATATAGCGTTGCAAATTTCATTTATAAAATCCTTTAAAGGTGCTCCATTCTAACTTGGCTTGGAAAAAAATAAGCATTTATAAATAAATATTCACCAAACTCCTAGAAATATAGGAACTGATCAAATGTTTTTTAAGTTAACACGATTTGGATAAAACTTAGTTAAATAAGGTTAATATAATATTTTTAGTATAATAAAACAACTGTGTCTTCAAAGTTACCACTACTGAATTTAAAACAAGCATCAATTCCTATTCTGCTTGAGTTCTAGTCAAATAAGCTAATATTATACTTACTAGAAACGTAAAACCTTAAAGCTTATAGATTTGATTCTAATTAAGTTGTCATTCTTATGAAAAACATTATTTCTTTTTTTTTGGTGAAAAGATATACATATATTTAGAGTTAGCCAGCTGGACTCAGTTTAGATGATCCCAATTTTGTTGCAACATCCAAAGCGTCACAATCAGGAGCCAGTCGAACATATGCCTTCTTCTCTTTTTCAAGTCGAATCAGGATGTTGACTGTGGCCACATCCATGTCCCAGAGCTTCTTCACAGCCTGTTTGATCTGGTGCTTGTTGGCTTTAACATCCACAATGAACACAAGCATGTTGTTTTCTTCTATCTTCTTCATGGCCGACTCAGTGGTCAGCAGAAACTTGATGATAGCATAGTGGTCAAGCTTGTTTCTCCTGGGGGTGCTCTTCCGAGGATATTTGGGCTGCCTCCGGAGTCGCAGTGTCTTGGGCAACCTCAAGGTGAGCGGATCTTCTTTTTTTTGTGTTGCCGTGGACACCTTTCAACACTGCCTTCTTGGCCTTTAAAGCCTTCGCTTCGGCTTTGGCTTTAGGAGGGGTAGGAGCTTCCTTCTTCACTTTTGGTGCCATCTTGTGAAAAGCGAAAAACATTATTTCAAAAATAATTTGTTTACTGTAAACCTGCTTAATAGTAGCTTCCAAAATACTTTCGGTAATTTTTAACCTTAAAGTTAAGCTAAGTAAAAGATTTGCATTGAATATCTAGACCATTTATAAATAAGATACAATACTAAAACATTAATTACTGAACATAAATAATTCAAGTTTATATACTTTTGGCTTCTTATTTTTACAGAGAGACTAAAGATATTTTGGCCCTTTAATAAACATGGTTTTGTCTGCCACAATGAGAAATTGTACTATGAGGAAACACATCCCTGTAGATGTTGGGAGATGGTATACTCATACATTTTATAACCTACTATAGAATACTAATATATGACAGTTTATAACTGTTTACTTCCTAGATTTCTCTGGAAAATAAAAGATTACTAAGTATTAAAATTATAATCAATATATGTAAATAAAACTACTAGAAGCAATAGAATAACTAGAAACAACTCTATGCAAAGCATGCAAGAAAAGTAGGGCATGTTTCGCAAGTAAAGTAGGATGTATTTTTTATAAGGAAAACCATACAAAAGATACAAATAAAAACGGATATCTAACCTTCCCTGTGTTATATTTGAATGGGTAAAATGTTACGTTTTCAGAAATTATATAAAATTCCTGGAAATTAGTCAGTGTCCTCCTTATCCATGCTATGTGCCAGTATAGAGTTATGAGTCATAATTCCAATTATTACTTTAAATGTTGTGCCGGGTGCAGTGGCTCATGCCTGTAATCCCAGCACTTTGGGAGGCCGAGGCGGGTGGATCACAAGGTCAGGAGATCAAGACCATCCTGACTGACACGGTGAAACCCCTTCTCTACTAAAAATACAAAAAATTAGCTGGGCGTGGTGGCAGGCACCTGTAATCACAGCTACTCCAGAGGCTGAGGCAGGAGAATGGTGTGAACCCGGGAGGAGGAGCTTGCAGTGAGCCGAGATCGCAGCACTGTACTCCAGCCTGGGTGACAGAGCGAGACTCCATTTCTAAATAAATAAATAAATGTTGTATGCCACAGAAAAAATCGAATATCCTTTTCAATTGTGGTATAATCACAGCCATTTCATAATCTTTGTCATTTAGATATTATTTCCCCCTGATGCTTTCCTGAAAGCTCCTGTGATCAGCTACAGGTCAGAATGTTCATCTCCAATACAGGACTCCCTCTGAGACTCATGGAAAAGAGTATGACAGGTACTCTGGTTAAAGACTTCTGATGATATTGCTTAAATAACTTTAAGACCATACACTTGACTCAGTGAAGATCTCCAGAAGCCTGGTGGAGAAATTGATGGGGTCATGAGACTGCTAACCCAAGATCCAGCAAGACTGGAATTGATTACATGGCACTGAATGAACTGATGAAAATTGATGATAATTTTATAGCTTTTTAGAGCACTGCTGGTTCTTTAATGTTCTAGTTTCTGAATTTAAGAAATCTCTCTTAATTTAACTGTAACTTACAACAATTTAGTAGATTATACTTTTGTAAACAGAAATGAAGCATTTATCTTTTTTTTCCTGCCTAATCTCTCCAGAATTTTGAAATTCTTACTGAATACTCTTATTTTCATGATGATATAGTTATTAGCAAAAGTCCAGTAAGAATCTGTTCACCTTATAACAGGACATAATTGGAAAATTTGGTTATATTATCAAGGTTTTTACTGGAATATCATATTTTGGAAGTGTACCTAAGATCAGTTACGACCAGCAATTTTAAGTAAGTAAGGCTGACTTTTATGGAGACAATGCTTACAAAACACTGTGAGAAATGGGAAAGTTCTTCAAAGATTGTAAAAAGTCACAATTTCTTACTATAAGTTTGCTATCCACTATTTTTATGTATGTGTGTGTGTGTAGGTGTGTTCCAAATCTGTTGTCCTAGCTTGCTCCGGCATGTCTGGACAGAACTAGACAAGCCCCAGCCCATAGTGTATGCCATTCCTTATTTGGAGATGCTTCCTTAACTATCCCTGGCAACTTCCTTTTCTTTCTTTGTTCTATTCCCCTTACCTAATTAAGAAAGTTTTAAACTAATAGCCAGTTGGGTAAAGTGTAAAATGTGAGGTCCTATTCCAGCCAATGGAAACTGGACACAGCAGTAGGGTAGACGCATCAGGTTATAAGTAACTCTGTCTCCTTTGTTCGGTGTGCTCTTGTGGCTGGACAGCTATTGAGTAGCACCCTTTCTGCAGAAAGTAAAGCTCGCCTTGCTAAGAGATCATTTGTTCCCATGTTAATTCTTTTTGTTGTTTTGTTTTTTGGAACACCAGAAACTTCATTCCCAACAGCACTCTGAGAAAAGCCAGGCTGATACTTAGATTGCAGGGTTCACAGCCTTACAGGTTAGTAAAGAAGGTCATTTCCTGGTAGGCCCAGGAATTTAGGGATATTTTGGGGGCTTCAAGAAGAGAGGAATTCACACAAAGCTATAAGGACTGCAGCTGAAATTTGATAGTGTGTTCTTAGCTTGGCTTTTAGCCTGAATAAGGCCTTTAAAAGTCAAATCTGAGATTCTGTATGAAAACTTCCAGCAAAGAAACTTGAAAACACCTATGTGGTCATCTCCTGTTCTTGCTGCACTTACGTAAATAATCAAGCAAAATCTAACAAAACTAGACTTATTTTTAAAACAAGAATAGTCTTACTTTGATTATGATCAAAAATGATGGTTACTACAGAGAAATTTATAACTATTTCCAAAACAATGGAAAACTATAACTTGGCCGGGCATGGTGGCACATGCTTATAATTCCAGCACTTTGGGAGGCCAGGAGTTCAAGATCAGCCTGGGCAACATGTTGAAACCCCGTCTCTACCAAAAATACAAAAATTAGATGGGCACGATGATATGTGCCTGTAGTCCCAGCTAATCAGGAGGCTGAGGAGGGAGGATCACTTGCACCAAGGAGGTAGAGGTTACAGTGAGCTGAGATTGTTGAACCTTTGCACTCCAGCCTGGGTGACAGAGCCAGACCCTGTCTTCAAAAAAAAAATTTTTTTAAGGAAAGCTATAGCTATTGTGGGTTATCAGATTCTAGTCTTGTTTCTTGTTTTGGGGCTATTTTTACCTCTTTGTAAACTGGATCCTGCCATCTGATGAATTTTGTCCCACAATGATACTTGTGGAATAAGAAGCCAAGTATTGTCTCTCCTACTAATGTATCTATTGTCAGTTAATTTGAAGGTCTCCAACCCTGGAACAAAGTGAGAAGTAGGTTTTGCTCCCCAAAATGCATAACCAAACTGTGGTACATTCATGCAATGGAATACTGTTTAGCCATAGAAAGGAACAAGCTATCAACTCACACAAAGACATGAGTGAATCTTGTATGCACATTGCTAAGTGGAAGAAGACAGTCTGAGGAGAATACACACAGTGTGACCTCATTTAATGAGACACTGCAGAAAGCAAACTACACAGATGGGAAACCATTGGCTCCATGGGGTGGGGGTTTGAAGCATTCCGTATGATACTGTAATAGTGGGTACCTGCCACTATGCATTGGTCAAAATACGCAGAATTTTACAACCAAATGGGTAAATCAAACTCTATTCAAATTAAATAAAATTACTCAGGATGTGGAGTATCCCAGGACAGAATACATCATGTAAAAAATAATTTAACTATGCTACAAATTACTATGGTTTGGATGTGGTTTGTCCCTGCAAAAACTCGTGTTGAAATTTGACCCCCAATGTGGCAGTGTGGGGCAGTGGGGCCTAGTGGAAGGTGTTTGGGTCATGGGGACGGATCCCTCATGAATAGATTAATGTCCTCCATGGGGGTGAGTGAGTTCTACTCTCACAGGAATGGATTAATTCCTGCAGGAGTAGGTAGTTAACAAGAGTCTGGGTTCCTTGGCTTCCCTCTTGCTTTCGTTCTTGCTATGTGATCTCTGGTGCACCCCTTGCTCCCCTTCCACTTTCCAACATGAGGTGAAAAAGACTGAGACTCCACCAGATGCAACTGCCCAATCTCAGACATTCCAGCCACCAGTATTGTGAGCCAAAAGGACCTTTTTTACTTGCAAATTACCCAGCCTCAGGTATTCTGTTACAGAAGCGTAAAACAGACTAAGACACAAATGTAGGAAAAAACTCACTGAAGGTGTAGGGAAAATGGTGTTGACCTAAGTCACTTTGAAAATGAATAGAATCCGTATGCTGAAGGCAAACGAACTATACTTCATCACTGGATTCTATTTTATAAAGTTCTTTCCAACAGAAGCAATTGTGAACAATTGTAAAACCACAGTATCTGTATCTGGAATAAAACAATGACTTACATAAGTCGCAGATGGTAGTAACCAGGTCTCTCACTGTTGAAGTGGGAGGTTACAAATTAGCAAGGGGAGAAGGCTAGAATGATTCATGTGCTAGTAGATCAGAGGTGGAGACATGAACGTAAACTTATGTTTAGTTTAATATAGATACACACAGTTCTACATAGAAAACTTTATAATTAGGTGTGTATAGGTAGGTTAGACACACACATATACTTCCTAGCATTGCTAATGAGGAACAAGTGTTCATTCAACAATGTGCTCATTCGGCAGCCAGATGTAAGTTTTCCTACCAGTCTGAAAGGAATCAGGCTCTTTGAAGAAATGTCTGATACTGGAACTGGGACAGTAAATATAGGAGTCGGGATAATCTTGAAGTATCAGAAAGTAAGTAAGTACTAAAAAAAATTAAAATATATCAAAGAAAAATAATAGCCAATAAAAACAGCTACTGATGGCCAACACAGGAATGAATTGTAGTGTTGAATAATAATTAAAGCTGAAAGTAATTATCTAGGTGTCTGTATTTGTATACACAGGTGAATAAGAAAACAGAGTTGCATAGAAATCTCCTTTGCAAAAGAATTCCAAGTAACTGATGTAGACACTCAGCCATCAATAATGTGGAGCCAACTCCTCACTCCGTAAGTGTGGGCTCCGCACAGTGACTTGCTCCAAAAGAACACATGCAGTATGGGCAAGGAGGAAAAATAACTTCACAGTGGAGAAACCTGACAAACAGTAGCTCTTCCAAATGATCCAAGTGAACATAAAAGGTGACAGTTCACCTTGAGAACATGCAGTGACAATGGGGGACATTCTACAAAATTCCTGACCAATCCTCCTCAGTACTATCAAGGTCATCATGACATGGAAAGACTGACACACTGTCACAGCCAGGAAGAGCCCACAGGGACATGATGACTACATGTCATGCGTGATCCTGGATGGGATCCTGGGTCAGAGTAAGACAGAACCAAGGGCATCCAAATGAAATATGAACTTTAGTTAATAATAGTCTGTCAGTATTGGTTCATTAACTATGACAAATTATGTAAGATATTAATAAGCCATGTGAGACACACTGATAGATGTTAATAAGAGCCAAAACTAGGTTGCAGCTACATGGGAAATCTCTGCATTTTTTTTTCTGTCAATTTCTGTGTGAGTAAAAAAATGATGTAAAATAAAACTTTATTTAAAACACTGTTATATTTTTTGAACACTTCTTTGTTTAATTATTTATACCATGAATTACTAGTAATTGACACTGTTAACTAGTCCTTTTTTTTTAATAAGAGCATTTATGATACAAAAAATTAAACAGTGCAGACAGATATATACATCAAAACAAATGCTCTTTACATGTTTTCTGTTACAGTAGTCACACATATGTGTAAACTTAATTATCATCTTTTTTTCTTGTGCTGTGGTTATGTCCTGGGTTCATTCTCTAAAATGCTGTTTGCCTTAGACCTGGAAAAAAAATAACCATACAGACTCTGTTTCAATTCATGGCTAAATATTTTCTTTTTTTTTTTTTTTTTTTTTGAGACGGAGTCTTGCTCTGTCGCCCAGGCTGGAGTGCTGTGGCCGGATCTCAGCTCACTGCAAGCTCCGCCTCCCGGGTTCCCGCCATTCTCCTGCCTCAGCCTCCCGAGTAGCTGGGACTACAGGCGCCCGCCACCTCGCCCGGCTAGTTTTTTGTATTTTTTAGTAGAGACGGGGTTTCACTGTGTTAGCCAGGATGGTCTCGATCTCCTGACCTCGTGATCCGCCCGTCTCGGCCTCCCAAAGTGCTGGGATTACAGGCTTGAGCCACCGCGCCCGGCCAAATATTTTCAAATGAGTGACTTTGTAAAAACATGTTCTAATGTAAAATTGATTCATTGTGATGGGATCACTTATTCCAAAGACTTCTTGTCTTTATTTTGTGCCCATGCCTACCTTTTAGCCATAATACAACAGAATCAAATATTAGGCACTGGGAAAAAATATTCAAAGAAAGAAAGAATGTGGAGAGAACTTATGACCATGATGATTCAATGTTTTACCACAATGCTTTTTAAAACAGAAGAGTGTAAAAGGATATTCAAAATCAATTTCCTCAGTGAGGCTTTGCAGAAAATGAGGAAACTAGAGAAACAAAAATGGCAGGACATTCTACAGGTGATTTTAGATGTTGCTATGTTTTGTGGGAAAAAAATACTTTTACCTTTTAAAGAATCACAAAGAATTATTGGAAACCCAAACTCTGGAATGTTTGCAAATTTAGTTGCGCTTCTGTGTAATTATGTCTATATAGCTAGCCACGAAGTTGATGATTTTTTTTAATCTGTGCCTTATTTGTATAATAAAATGCACAATGAATAATTAATGTTCATACGAAAACATGTTAGACCTTGTGAAGGGAAAATCAATCTTGGGGACCCAAAATCACTAAACTAAAGGGAAAGTCAAGCTGGGAACTGCTGAGGGCAAATCTGCCTCCCATTCTATCCAAAATCACCCGTCTGCTCACCGAGATAAAGGCATATCTGATTGCCTCATTTGGAGAGAGTAATCAGCAACGCAAAAGGATGAAACCATTTGTCTCTTACCAACCTATGACCTGGAAGCCCCCTGTCTGGCCTTCAGAATTTTCTGGACTGAACCAATGTACATCTTATACATATTGATTGATGTCTCATGTCTCCCTAAAATGTATACAACCAAGCTGAGCCCCTGCCACCTTGGGCCCCTGTTGTCAGGACCTCCTGAGGATGCATCACAGGCATACATCCTCAAGCTTGGCAAAATACACTTTCTTTTTTTTTTTTTTTGAGACTGAGTCTCGCTTTGTCGCCCAGGCTGGAGTGCCGTGGCCGGATCTCAGTTCACTGCAAGCTCCCCCTCCTGGGTTCACGCCATTCTCCTGCCTCAGCCTCCCGAGTAGCTGGGACTACAGGCGCCCGCCACCTCGCCCGGCTAGTTTTTTTTTTTTTGTATTTTTTTTTAGTAGAGACGGGGTTTCACCGTGTTAGCCAGGATGGTCTCGATCTCCTGACCTCGTGATCCGCCCGTCTCGGCCTCCCAAAGTGCTGGGATTACAGGCTTGAGCCACTGCGCCCGGCCGCAAAATACACTTTCTAAAAAATCTGAGAGCTGTCTCAGATTTTCAGGATTCACACGTGTAATGTAGGATGTCAATGTTTATAAAACAGACATTATTCTATCTACTATTACAAATATGCTGCCAATTAACCTTAGACTTTCTCAACAAAATAAAAAATGTTGATGAGACACAAATAATATATTTAAACTTAAATAATGTTGCAAGTCTTAATATGGCTACTTTTCAATTTTTCAATATTAATTTTTACTACTTTAACACTGTAAGAAAAATTAGTAATTAAAACATGAATAAAAGTGTTTACAGGGGGTGCACATGTTTCCTCCAGCCTCTGCCCATCCCCAGCTTTCATCCCAATTGTCCTGATGGTGGCTCTAAGCATTGCTCCTTTCTCTGTACCAAGACCTCTCCCCAGAAACAAGCCCAAATCTTACCACATGTTATGGCACGCTGTGATGATGAACAGCGACGAGCAGCCAAAGCCTCAAGGCAGGGAGGCTTTTGTAAAACAAGACTTGTAGAATGTAACATGTGAAAGTAAAGCCCATAGCAAAGCTCACTCCTCAGCACATGGGGAGCAGACAGGAAGCTTTTGCCTCACCTTCCTCAATGGCCTGCAGTCACGTCTCCCCAGGTCAGTCTTAAGGTCAACGAAACTCTGGTCTTCAAGGTGGACACGCTACTAGGTGCTCCAAAGCCATGGTGACCCACTCTCGGGTGGGTCCCAAGGAGAACAAAGCTCTGGCTCTAATCCTAACCTTAACCCTGTCCCAAGACTTTGACCCTGAACCTAAACCCTGAGCCCTACCCTAGTCCCTAATTCTGACCCTTACTTTGACCCTGACATTGATGTTGACCCCGACCATGACCCTACCTCAAACCATACTTCTGGCCCTGACTCTGAGCATAATCCCTGTTATTATGTTTACGATCTATCTCTAGTCTTACTCTCTAGTGGTAAATAGCTGTACCCAAAAGCACTTTTAAATTATTTAACTTCTTTTCCTTGAATTCTCTAAGGACATCCTAAAGGAGATGTCATTATGTATTTTGCAGTCCCTCTGAGTGGCATGGCTTCAGATAAGTTCTAATATTTTGCAAGACATAAAAGGTTTGGAGGGTGACAGCACTGAGTTGTTTGGGATGCATGTTGGCATTCATGATAGTCATTAGTGCTGTTCTCCAAATATTTTCTTTCTTTTTTTTTTTTTTTTTTTTTTGAGACGGAGTCTCTCTCTGTCACCCAGGCTGGAGTACAGTGGCCAGATCTCGGCTCACTGCAAGCTCCGCCTCCCGGGTTTACCCCATTCTCCTGCCTCAGCCTCCCGAGTAGCTGGGACTACAGGCGCCCACCACCTCGCCCGGCTAGTTTTTTGTATTTTTTAGTAGAGACGGGGTTTCACCGTGTTCGCCAGGATGGTCTCGATCTCCTGACCTCGTGATCCGCCCGTCTCGGCCTCCCAAAGTGCTGGGATTACAGGCTTGAGCCACCGCGCCCGGCCGTGTTCTCCAAATATTTTCAGTTCACTTTTTATGAATGCATTCTGACTGTTCCATCCCACCTACTTAAATTGTCACATGGCCTCATGACTGTTTTTTTTTTCTTTGCCAATGGAGTTGAGAAGAAAATAACATGTGACTTTTTCAGAAGAAATTTCCAAGAAACAGAGTTCTATTCTGCATGCTTTTTTCTCTTTTCTATAGCAATGGGGATCTTATTGATGGTCCCTCCTTCTGTCTGGATTCCTGTGTTAGGATGATACAGCATAGAGCTACCTCTCACCTGATCCATGATGAGATGTATATAAATGAGGAAGAAGATTTTTGAGCCACTGAAATTTGGAGGTTGTCTGTCACCACAGTTTAACCTAGCCCCCATTGACTGATGCAGGGCTGAAGAATGAGTCCAAACTGGATCTAGACAAGACATGTGAAGAGCACTCCAGGTTGAGTAAAATTCAAGTGTTGTCTCAAAGATAACAGTGAGCTGATATGTTATTGGGTGCGTGTGGGATAAATAAGGTATATCACGTGAGAATAAGGAGAAACTTAACTTTAAAAGACGGTGCTGATTTGGACTGTGGAGAGATTCAAATGCCCTGTTTAGCATTTGAGATTGTGATGGTTGAACAAACTAATTAAAAGCCCTAAATGAAGACTTGGGATAAATATCTGAGGGTGTCTAATATCCCAATTTTTCATCCTAGAATGGGCAGAGTCCTTGACCCCATTCTAGTGAGACTTCCAAAAGAAAAAAGACCTACATTTCTTCAACAACCCACATTGAGAGACTTTCCTACACTTTTGACCTGTGGCTAACACTCCTCACCTTTCATTCTGTCATCAGCGTTTTGGGGAAACATATTTAACTCTCTATGATTTACAGGTTATTAAATAGCCCTTATAATTCCCTCCAGAGCTGGAAAAGACTAATGATGATGGTGTCTGAGCTCACAGCAGCAAGCAGGCGTGTGTGCTCAGCAGCCACGTGGCTCATCTGCTAGGAGCTTACTAAATATGATATTCTACAACATTGCTTAGCACAAGGAGAGACACTCCTGACTCAGAGGATTTAATTGCTCACCTACTTCTTTTTCTGCCCTCTTGGGCTCCTAAAATGAAAAGAACCCTGGGGTGATAAAGTGAGTCAAAGGGGTGCCAGCCGCATCACAGCAAAATAGATTCCTAAAAAATCCCTGGCCTAGGATGACAGCCTTGGCTGGATAAGTTTGAATGTGCTGATAGTGGGCATGGGCGAGTGAAGGTGGTTGAAATGTTCATATTAAAGAATTTCCACCCAGATTGCAAGAAGAGAGAGAGGAATGGAGATGGCAGCATGAGTCCCTACAATAAAAGCAGATGTTTTGAGATCACTTATATTCGTTCTGACAAAAATTAAAGACAGAAACCAAAATTTAGCCTGAGGCTACAATTAATTGGGTAATAAGCCAGAGGCACATATGGCATAGACAGATTTAAACATTTCTCCCTTATATTAATACAAATACTAAACTTTCAAATAAATTGATTCCAAATAAAACAAATATTCAAAAATTTGATGAATAAACACTGGGGTCTACAGTAGTATTTGAAGGACATCTCACAAACAGGTTTGGTTTTTGAAGGTTAGAACTGATGGTCTAGAGAATTCATTTCATTCCAGAGAGAGAAAGGAGGAATTTCTTGGGTTCCTTCAGGAATGAGTCTAGCTTTGCCTCATCTTTGTTTGAACTATGGATACGGCAGAAGAAAACACGATGATTTCACCGATTGAAGGTGCAAAAAGTCACTGGGTTCTCTAAGAAGCCTGGGATTCTTCTGCAGGAAAAATAAGTTTGTTGAGAAAAAATGAGTTGAGGAGGCTGTTACTGAAGTGAAGCAGAATTGTTTTTACATAATCTGCTCATTACCCACTCTGTAGTGTGGATAAAAATTATTCAAGCAAAAGGTCCTCTTACTGTTCCTGGAATGCAGTGGAAAGAGAACAGATTAGTTTTTTAACCTTAGAACACAACCACTAGAAACGTTCTACCTCAGATGAGATATTGCCTAATTATTTTCAAAAGACAGTGAAAAGTGATGGATGTAAATATTTGCTACAAAATAAATACATGCTAGAAACAGAAGCATCTGGGTCAGTTATATTAGAGCTACCTGTGTTCCCCTGTCACTGAGATTAAAACAAAAATGTCCAATACAATCATTCGCAGCATGGGAGAGGGGAAGGTGAAGGATGGAAAGGCCGGTCATAAAAGGATCAGAATTTCAGTCCATAAGGAAGTGGCTTTGTGCATTGTCTGTTGCTGTGTGCAAGGTGAAGGCTGGGGCAAGAAAATGTGCAGTAACAAGGGCTCCTTTGTCCATCTCACCTCTCTAGATACCAGGTTGCAGACATGTTGCATTTTAATTGAAAGGTTGATATAATTTTTTTTAAAGAACACTTGCAGTGTTTGAAGTGACAAAGGCTGCTGTGACAAAAAAGCAGGGAAAGGGATTTAAAAAAAAAAAAAGCAAACAACAACGAAAACCCCACAAAAAAGCAAACAACAAACAAAAAACAGAGGAGGAAGTCGGCTGTGACTACTTCCAGGAAGGGACTACAAGAGGCAATTGGAAATTCTATTCACTTTGCAACTGTGGGTTTTCCGGCCTGCTTCCTTTCTAAAGTATATGACTTTGTTTTTGGTTCATGAAGTTATCCCTTTCTGTTTTCTGGAACAGCTATGTATTTTCTTTATCTGTCATCTATCTACTTGCCTATCATCTATCTATTTACTATCTATCTTTTCTACCTTTCACTATCAAGAACTGGGGTCAAGCAGGATAGAATTGCAGTGTATGTTCACTCTACCATTTAAAACAAGAGCTCTCGTAGGCATTCTCCATCGTATCACAAACCTGAGCTTTCTAAAACAGGGTGTGGCAAGCTACCATACACGGGCCATGTCTGACGCAGTCTGCGTTTGTAAGTAAAGTTGTAATGGGACACAGCCACGTACATGTGTTATATGACGTCTCTGGCTGCTTTCATGGTACAATGGAAGAGCTGAGTCATTGAGAGAGAGAGACCATAAGGCTTGGAAAACTTAAAATATTTAACATTTAGCCCTTTGCAGAAAATATTTGCTGACTCTTGTTTTAAAAAATCTCTGTTTAAAATGCTACCTATTGCCTTCTGGATAAAATCACAGCTCTTTACCACAATCGACACAGTTTCAGCCCTGCTTCTATATCCAGCCTCATCTATTATTTCTGCTCCTCCTCCTTATTTTCCTTCTGGCCATGCTGATGGATTGTCAGCTTCCCAGATGTGCGAGAATCTCTCCTCCCTTCCCGACATTCTCATGCTCTCCGTCTGCCTCTCAAGAACTTCCTGTCCCATCTCTCATGACAGATCTCTTCTTCATTCTTTAAGATGCAGCCCCTTTGCTCCTTCCTTAAGGATGCCTGTCTGGCTCTATTTTGGGTGACATGCTCCTTCTGCATCTCCCAGAGCCATCCTGTGTGTGTCAGCTGTGGCATTTCTTTGCATCTCTGTGTCATATATCACCAAATCTGCCTAAGCTTGCGTGAGTCACTGCATGACAACTTCAGACTCCACCAGCATTGTCCCCACTAACCACGAGGCTTAGACATTTGTCCAGTATGCTCAGGGTTGTGGGGTGGTAGCAGTAACCAGCTGGTGAGCATCATTTCTTACATCCGAATCAAATCTGTAGATCTCTGCCTTTCATACATATTTGGAGTTTAAAATTAGCATAAAGATTTTCCTTAAAATAAGAACAAATGGCTTGAGTAGGCTTTTGGAATGTATGATATTTTCACTGGTTCATTTCTGTGTTCAGCATTCCCACATGAATCTAAACACGACTCTACTCTTAGTAACTGTGTGACCCTGGGACAGTCACTCAATCTCCCTCAGCTAAATTTTGTTGTGTGAGTAATGAGAAGAGAGTTGTGATTTGTATTTAGTGAATAGTAACAAACAAAAGGCATTTAGCTTTCTGGAAGCTGGTATGTAGTAGATCCTCATGAAATACTAGCTCTGTTGATAAAACTAGACCGAAAGAAGCTTTCAAAGTCAACAACAGTATCATGCAGTGAAGGACGTAGATAAGAAGCTGCTGCTGCAGCCTGCAGCTCCTGGAGGCCCCTTTTGTCCATGATTTAGCAGGAATGCACTACCTTTCCATGAGGAGACAGTGCCCACAGAAACCAAGGCCATTCTTTGAAGACAAACATGTTTTAATAGTCTTTACATTATGTAATAGTGTAATATAAATAATAATTTATTATTAATAATTCTGTAAAATTATTTACATTATTATGTTATGACTTTTGTACAGGACTTTACACGCAGGTCTTCTGAAGTTGGTGGTCTGTGAGTAGCATCGAGTGATGACTGACACACTCTGACCTGGGGTAGAACAACACGTGCCCCTGCAGTTTGCTGAATTTCAGGGCATCACCACCTTTTTTCAGGAGTGTGCTTTCCTGTCCTCTAGAGTTTTGCCCACTTAAGCAATGGTTTTGCTGTAATAAAGAATGACACTATTGGCCAGGCACGGTGGCTCAAGCCTGTAATCCCAGCACTTTGGGAGGCCGAGACGGGCGGATCACAAGGTCAGGAGATCGAGACCATCATGGCTAACACGGTGAAACCCCGTCTCTACTAAAAATACAAAAAAAATTAGCCAGCCGTGGTGGCGGGCACCTGTAGTCCCAGCCTGAGGCAAGAGAAAGGCGTGAACCCAGGAAGTAGAGCTTGCAGTGAGTGGAGACTGTGCCACTGCACTCCAGCCTGGGCGACAGAGCAAGACTCTGTCTCAAAAAAAAAAAAAAAAAAAAAAATTACACTGTTTATCAAAATATTACTTTGAAGAATACTGGTTCACATAGTTCAAGTTTTCTTAAACTATCAGGCCCATAGCTAATGCCAGTGGCTCCAAGGATGAGAAAGTAAAAAGGCCTTTTTTTCTCTCTCTTTTTTTTTTTTTTTTTTTGGCCAAGACACAAAAATACCACATTTCAAACTTTACTGTCTCATGCTACTCCCTGGAAAATTAAAAGTGAACATACTCCCCTCCCAGCCCAATCACAGTAATGAATAACCAAGATCTCCTGCAGGTGCCTTTGCCTTGGCTCTGTGAGCCTGGAGTTGCTGACTGGCACTGGGCAGCAGGCAGCAGAGCTGGTCCCATTTCTCCATGTTTTCCCCACTCTGTGGGGGACACAGGCACATTGAACAACCTGGGTCCTGGCCTGGCACTGGCTGGGAAGCTATTTGATGTCAGGCTCAATGTGGACTTCTGAGTTGAAAAGAGAGTATGGGTCACCCAGCCCCACTTACTCATTTTACCAAGAATGAAAATGGGGATCTATTCCAGACATGAGAGTACACATTGTAAGGCTGTGCAAGCTCGCCACACTTGTATACACTCAGCACACACTTACTGATTGCCCAGCATGAGAGGGGCTTTAGTTCCCGGGGTCCCACCCTCCACAGAGGACAACAGCACCTCGAGGGACAGATGTGCAAACAGTAAGGTGGGGGCCCTTCTGCTGGAGAGGTGGCCTGGGAGGATCCTTAGAAGAAGTGACAGCTGAGCTCTTCTCTGAAGGGTGAAGCTGAATTAGTTGAAGCTTAGGGTGAAGGGGTGTCCAGGGAAGTGGAGCCTGTGAGCCCAAAGTATGAGCATAATGACTTGTCCAGAGAAGTGTAACAAGTTCCATGTTGTTTCTACGTGAAATCTGAACAGGAGTCACCAAAGGAAAGAGCAGGATCCTGGAGCCAGGGCCTTGGATTTCACCCGCTGGCAATGGTAATGTTCACTGGGAATTTTGGGGGGCAAAACGTGAAAGTGTTTCCTCTTAGCTCCAACTCTCTGTCTCTCTGTCTCTTTCTGTCTCTCTCTCTCTCTCTCTCCCTTATCTTTAATTTTTGTATTATCTGAAGAAAACACAGATGTCTCAGACGCGGGGATTAGCAGTCTTCCTCTTTCTGGATGACTTCAGGTGAGCACTTTGGCCTCTGTGAGTTTATTTACAATAATTCACGAATCTTGCAAAAAAAAAAAAAAAAGTCATGGTAGCAGAGGTTAGAGAATCTCCTGGTATTTCTTCTGATACTCTGAATTTATGATTAATATGTTTAATCTTCATCTTCTGAAAAGTCACCAGTTGCACAGTGAGGACCATAAAGGGAGTCTGTTTCTGTGGTTTGTGGCTTCAACAGTAGGTGGTTTTGCAGCAACAGCATTGCATGTGGGTTTTAGGCTGATGATGCTCAACAGTGGACAATTCTCTTTACCTGCCTGGGCCCCACTGCTCACCCTTCCATACAGTGCAGGGTCACAGCTGAGCTCTCCGAGACACCTCGCAGGATCTCAGCTTCTGAACTGTCAAGTGTCTTCCAGGTGAAGGCTTGGTCTCATAGCCTTTGTGGCTTCCTCCAGGTAACACTTGCGTTTTTTACCTAACCCTGGTATTTGTGTGACATGTGTGTGAATGTGCTCCCTGTGGCAGCGCTGAGGAAGGACTCAGTCATCACAGATGCCAAAAGGCAAACGCAGTGTGCTTTTTTCCAACATCTCCAGTCTTGTATTATTTTTACCCATCAGCCCATTTGAAAAAAGGAAAAAAAAAAGCTTCCTGTTAGAATTAAATTCCCTCTGGAGATAATGGGTATTTTTTAAATCATTCATTTTTTTATGGTCACATTTGCTCCCAGTTCCTGCCAGGATCCACTAGAGGGCAGACACACCCCTGTGTGTGGCGCTTGCTGAGTGGTAATAGGAACAGTGCCTGCCAGCATCCACTAGAGGGCAGACACACCCGGGTGTATTTGTGTGGCGCTTGCTGAGTGGTAATAAGAACAGTGCCGGCCAGCATCCACTTTCAGCACTGTGGGAGGCCAAGGCAGGAGGATCAGGGGTTTGAGACCAGCCTGGGCAACATAACTAGATCCTGTCTCCACAAAAAAATTAAAATAAAAAAAATTAACCAGGCGTGGTAGTGGGCCTGTAGTCTCAGCTACTTGGGAGGCTGAGGCAGGAGGATTGCTTGAGTCCAGGAGTTCAAGATTATAGCAAGCTATTATTGTGCTTGTAAATTGCCACTGCACTTCAGCCTGGGCAACACAGTGAGACTTGGTCTCAAAAAATTTTTTTCTTTAATAAAAAATTTAAAAATAAAGATTGCCGGGAAGTGTTGAGTTCTGAGTGATTGTGATCATGAATTTCAACAGAAAGTAATAACCCTACTTAAGTGATTTTTTTCCAGCAGCAAGCTTGGTTTCAAACAAAGAAAAGCAAATGGTAGGGTTCATCCCAGGGAACTTTCCAATGAATATATTGGAGAGACAGTCACTGAAGCTACTTGCATTATCCCATATAAATCATAAAACACCCTCCAAGCCAGAAAATTAGAAGTCATCTGATTGGTCACAAACTTATGTTAATTCTACCTTTTAACCCCCTTGAGCTTCTACCATCCAAATTCAATACTTAGCTGGATTACCACACTAGCCATATGTTCTATTCCGAGTCTCTACCTCCACCAAGCCACTTCCATCATACATTTTTTTTCTTTTTTTTTTTTGAGACGGAGTTTCGCAGGCTGGAGTGCAGTGGCGTGATCTCAGCTTACCGCAACCTCCGCCTCCTGGGTTCAAGCGATTCTCCTGCCTCAGCCTCCTGAGTAGCTGGGATTACAGGCATGCACCACCAAGCCTGGCTAATTTTTTTGTATTTTTAGTAGAGATGGGGTTTCTCCATGTTGGTCAGGCTGGTCTTCAACCCCCAACCTCAGGTGATCTGCCTGCATTGGCCTCCCAAAGTGCTAGGATTGCAGACATGAGCCACTACACCCAGCCATCTTTATTATTATTATACTTTAAGTTCTGTGATACATGTGCAGAACGTGCAGGTTTGTTACATAGGTATACATGTGCCATGGTGGTTGGCTGCACCCATCAACCCGTCATCTACATTAGGTATTTCTCCCAATGCTATCCCTCCCCTAGGCCCCTACCCCCTGACAGGCCCCAGTGTGTGATGTTCCCCTCCCTGTGTTCATGTGTTCTCATCGTTCAACTCCCACTTACAAGTGAGAATATGTGGTGTTTGGTTTACTGTTCCTGTGTTAGTTTGCTGAGAATGATGGTTTCCAGCTTCATCCATGTCCCTGCAAAGGATATGAACTCATCCTTTTCATGGCTGCATAGTATTCCATGGTATATATGTGCCACATCTCCTTTATCCAGTCTATCACTGATGGACACTTGGGTGGGTTCCAAGTCTTTGCGATTGTGAATAGTGCTGCAATAACCATACATGTGCATGTGTCTTTATAGTAGAATGATTTATAATCCTTTGGGTATATACCCAGTAACTGGATTGCTGGGTCAAATGGTATTTCTGGTTCTAGATCCTTGAGGAATCGCCACACTGTCTTCCACAATAGTTAAGCTAATTTACACTCCCACCAACAGTGTAAAAGACTTCCTATTTCTCCACATCCTCTCCAGCATCTGTTGTTTGCTGACTTCTTAATGATCGCCATTCTAACTGGCTTGAGATGGTATCTCATTGTGGTTTTGACTGGCATTTCTCTAATGACCAGTGATGATGAGCTTGTTTTTTTCTTATGTTTCTTGGCTGCATAAATGTCTTATTTTGAGAAGTGTCTGTTCATATCCTTCACCCACTTTTTGATGGGGTTTCTTTTTTTCTTGTAAATTTGTGTAAGTTCCTTGTAGATTCTGGATATTAGCCCTTTGTCAGATGGATAGATTGTAAAAATTTTCTCCCATTCTGTAGGTTGCCTGTTCACGCTGATGACAGTTTCTTTTGCTGTGCAGAAGCTCACTAGTTTAATTAGATCCCATATGTCAATTTTGGCTTTTGTTGCCATTGCTTTTGGTGTTTTAGTCATAAAGTCTTTGCCTATGCCTGTATCCTGAATGGTATTGCCTAGGTTTTCTTCTAGAATTTTTATGGTTTTAGGTCTTACATTTAAGTCCTTAATCCATCTTTTTTTTTTTTTCTTTTTTTTTTTTGAGATGGAGTCTCGCTCTGTCGCCCAGGCTGGAGTTGGAGTGTAGTGGCGCGATCTTGGTTCACTGCAAGCTCTGCCTTCCAGGTTCATGCCATTCTCCTGCCTCAGCCTCCTGAGTAGCTGGCACTACAGGTGCCCGCCACCACAACCAGCTAATTTTTTTGTATTTTTAGTAGAGACAGGGTTTTACTGTGTTAGCCAGGATGGTCTCAATCTCCTGACCCTGTGATCTGCCTGCCTCGGCCTCCCAAAGTGCTGGGATTACAGGCGTGAGCCACCGTGCCCAGCCTTTAATCCATCTTGAGTTAATTTTTGTGTAAGATGTAAGGAAGGGGTCCAGTTTTCTGAACACAGCTAGCCAGTTTTCCCAACACCATTTATTAAATAGGGAATCCTCTCCCTACTGCTTGTTTTTGTCAGGTTTGTCAAAGATCAGATGGTTGTAGACGTGTGACATTATTTCTGAGGCCTCTGTTCTGTTCCATTGGTCTATACATCTGTTTTGGTACCATTACCAATGCATTTCTTTTTTTTCTTTCTTTCCTTTTTAAAGAGATGGGATCTTGTTCTGTTGCCCAGGCTGCAGTGCGATGGTACAGTCACAGTTCACTGCAGCCTCAAACTCCTGGGCTCAAGCAATCTTCCTGCCTAGGCCTCCCAATTAGGTAGGATTACAGGTGCACCACCATGCGTGGCTTCATCGTGTTTTTCATTATTCCACTAATTAAGAATTTTCAATGGCTCCACATTGCTGATACGTTTTTATAAAAGCTACACTTCTTATAGTGTCATGCAAGACCTTTTGTGTTCTAGTTCCTGCCTACTTCTTCAGCCTTTTCTCTCTTTTCTTCCCCATTCTCAAATATCCTACCCTGTAACAATACTAAAATACTATCAACTTCTTAAACAATCACAAGATCGTTCCCTCTGCCTATAATTCCTGCCACCCACTTGCTGGCCAGGCAAACTATGAATCTGTTCAAGGATCACTTCTTATGAAACTTTTCCTGCCTACTCAGGCAAGGTTGAGAAATGGCACTTTCCCTCAGTCAACAATTGGATAAAACAGAGCCCCAGGACCTCTATTACAGGTATCAGACAGGGACTGTGCATAACGCCCAGGTTGGCATTGATGTTTTGTTACATGTGTAATTATGAACATCTCTGGGTGGCCAATTAGCCTCTGTTGACAAAAAAGATCAAGGACTATGATGGCTATGATGCTAACAGTTATAGGTTTTCAAAGAGAAAAGTTACATGTTTCAATGACACTGCCTTGGCCAATGGCTGTATTTTATTTGCAGCACCCAGAGTGCTATGTTAAAACAAGCATGGTCTTTAGTAAGCTTAGTCCTATGTTATACATTTACTGTTTATGGGAAGTTGCTGACATTTCTGAGCTTCAGTTTCACATCTGTAGTGTGGGGATATCTATTTTACAAGATTATTTCAAAACTTAAAGATGATAATTGTACATTACAATGCCTATCTTCTCGTTTGTTGCCTTTAATTTCTTCATACTTGTGGTTTTATTTTGGCATCCTTTTGCTTCTCAACTGTCCTCTGAGATTCAAGTTAACCATTACCATTTTACAAATTCCAAATTCCAAGGTTTCTGACTCATACATAGACTAGAGTAATAGTAGTAGTAACGCTTAAGCAGGTCCCCCTGGCAATCTTTCTCCACCTTTCTCCTCAACAGTATCAGCTGCCACTATTTCCAGGTATGAAAAGCTCAGAGATATTATTATAATCACTTATGAATTTACTTTTTGAGACAGTGTCTCGCTCTGTCACCCAGGCTGGGGTGCAATGGCACAATCTTGTCTCACTGCAACCTCCACCTCCCGGGTTCAAGTAATTCTCAGGCCTCGCCACCACATCCGGCTAATTTTGCGTATTTTCAGTAGAGACAGGGTTTTACCATGTTGGCTGGGCCTGTCTTGAACTCCTGGCCTCAAGTGATCTGCCCGCCTCAGCCTCCCAAACTGCTGGGATTACAAGCGTGAGCCACCCGACTGGCCATATATTATTATTATTATTATTATATTTTAGATAGGGTCTCGCAATGTTGCCCAAGCTGGACTCAAGCAATCTTCCCGAATACCTGGGACTACATGCAGGCACTACAGCACCCTGCCTTAAATAGCTACAAAATACACCTTCCTGTAACAGTTCTGATAAATATCTTTACTTCGTTTATTTTCTTTTTTTCAGATGCAGTCTCCCAGGCTGGAGTGCACTAGCATGATCTTGGCTCACTGCAACCTCCACCTCACTGCAACCTCTGCCTCTGAGGCATGAGGTTCATTCAGGCGATCTTCCCAACTCAGCCTCCCGAGTAGCTGGGATTACAAGCCTGCACCAACATGCCCAGCTAATTTTTTTTTTGTATTAGTAGAGACAGGGTTTTACCACCTTGGCCAGGCTGGTCTTGAACTCCTGACCTCAAGTGATCCGCCCGCCTTGGCCTCCCAAAGTGTTGGGATTACAGGCGTGAGCCACCCCACCCGGCCTCTTTGACTTCGCTTAAATGTCCACTTTTAGTAGTAAAATCCCAGAAAATGTTTGTGGGAGTATGTTTAACTAAAAAGCTCATATTTCCTTTTATTTTTGGGCAATTCTTAAGGTAAGCAAACTAATGTTGCATGATAAACCCCCATCAAGTATCTCACACTTAAGCAAAGACCTCAAATCATAGTCTGTGGCTTTATTGCAGCTTTCCTTCAAAATATCATGTGACTGAGGAAATCCCTATCTTCCTATCAGGCTAAAGAAACGACAGGACAGCGATTACACTTTTAAGTATTGGAGGGTTTAGAGCCCTAGATATTCTATATGCAGACTATTCATGTTTGTTTGTTTTAATACACACTGGTCCAAAGGCTCATTTTCACAGTAGCTACAGTTTTTCAGTTCCAGAACCAGGTAAAGAAGGGCAGCCCCGTGATCCATAAAATCCAAGGGTGACGACTCAGGGTTAGGACCATTTCTTGGTGACATTGAGATGGTCGAGCTGGTCCGCAATGAATCTATGCGGGGGGAACTTGGAGGTGGCGGCCGCCTTTAAGGCCTCGAAGGCCTCCCTCCTGCGCACCGCGGCGTGGCCGCGCTCCTGCTCCCGGGTCATGTAGGGCATGCTCAGCCAGTAGTGGTTCTCCGCCTCGATCTCCAGGCGGCGGATCATGTTCTGCTTGGCGCGCAACGACACGAACCGCGGCCGCCGGTGCTTCCCGATCCACTGACGGCCGGGAATGCGGTTGCGGCAGAGGAGCGCAGTCAGGAACATGGTGCCTGCGGAAGAGAGGGACGGGCTTTGCGGACGCGAACAGGCGCGGCCTGACCTGGAGAGAGCAGCGGGCGCGCCCTCCAGCTCACGCCTACGGGAGTTCCCGCACCGCCTCCCCTCCAGAGAAGCGGGGAGCCCAGCTAAGGCCAGCAGGCGAACAAGGCGCTTCCTACAGGACTGAATTCTCCCAGGTACTCACCGGTCGGTTCCACAGGACTCCGCGGCTGCCGGCAGACGCTGCAGCGTAAGCGCACCTGTCTCGCGGGGTCTCCTGGCGCCTCGGCGAGAGACTTCAGCTCTCGCGAGAGAGGACTGCGTCTGCGCAGAGCCGAGGACGCGTCCGGCGCCGATTCAAACTAGTGGCGGGAGGCTGTGAGCTGAGGGGTGTTGTCCGCGTACGCCTGGAGTCCTTCCCGGGTGTGCTCAGCATGGACCCTATCCGGAGCTTCTGTGGGAAGCTGCGGTCTCTGGCCAGCACGCTGGACTGCGAGACGGCCCGGCTGCAGCGAGCGCTGGACGGAGAGGAAAGCGGTGCGTGAGGCGGGCTGCCGGGGCCCGGTGCGCGGGGTGCGCCGCGGGAGGAGGGGCGTGGCGAGTGGAGGGTGCGGCCCGCGGAAACCGCCAGGCACTGACGGCGTGGACGGCCGCCTCCAAGGTGCGGAGTGGGTGCTGAGTGTCTCCATGCTCGGCGTTTGGCGTTAGCGTAGCTCCCGGGCCTGTTTATGGTTTATTCCTAGGAACTCTTATCGCGTGTCCCTTTTAGTCCCATGTACAACCCCAAGGCTCTCCTGAGATAATGAAAGTAGCACTATTTATGTTGTGAACAGAGAGCAGCGCTTAAGAATAAGAACCTAAGTTGACAGTTTGAGCTCATAATACATATACTAATTTATACGTGATATGCTTTCGTCTCATACAATATATGTGCTTGTCAATAAAATACCATGTAAACCTAAACAGATTCTCTTAGAATCAAGCTATTTAACGTTGTTCTTTACACGATACTTTACACATATAGTGACTTTTTTCTCACCCAGGTGGTCAACAGTTGCAGTAAACCTCTGTGTTTTTTCCACTAAACCGTATTACCAACACAAACACTAGTACTCGACAGTGCTGGGGTTTTAAAAAAATGTGTATAAATAAAGCAAAATTCACCATTCCCCTTTTTATTGGAGATTTTTTAAATTGTTGAAAAAGTAGTTCAGATTTTGGAATTATTTCATAAATGTCATAATTGTAATGTGCTTTAAAATATTACACCCTGCAGACTTTTACTTTAATTATGTAATGAATGATCTCCAGTCACTTGAAAATGCCTATTTCTGCCGGGCACGGTGGCTCATGCTTGTAATCCCAGCACTTTGGGAGGCCGAGGCGGGCGGATCACGAGGTCAAGAGATCGAGACCATCCTGGCTGACACGGTGAAACCCCGTCTCTACTGAAAACACAAAAAAAATTAGCCCCCAGCTACTCGGGAGGCTGAGGCAGGAGAATGGCGGGAACCCGGGAGGCGGAGCTTGCAGTGAGCCGAGATCGCGCCACTCCACTCCAGCCTGGGCGACAGAGCGAGACTCTGTCTCAAAAAAAACAAAAAACAAAAAAAAAGGAAAAAGAAAAAATGTCTATTTCTGTGACTGTAAAATCAACATATGTGCATTGTAGGAAATTTAAGCTATGGAAAAGTAGAAAGAAAATAAATACCCCGGATCCATGGGTCATGCCACACCACTATTAATATTTTAGTAGCTTTTCTACCATTCTTATTTTAGGGCTTTTTTGTTTTTATTTGATTTTGTGATAGTACTATAATAGACACAAAATTGCATTGACATTTTTGGATGCTTTTTCTTTTTTTTTTTTTTTTTTTTTGATGGAGTCTCGCTGTTGCCCAGGCTAGAGTACAGTGGCACGATCTCGACTCCTCCAACTTCCGCCTCCCAGGTTCAAGCGATTCTCCTGCGTCAGCCTCCCAAGTAGCTAGGATTACTGACTCACGCCACCACGCCCAGCTAATTTTTGTGTTTTTAGTAGAGATAGGGTTTGACCATGTTGGCCAGGCTGGTCTGAAACTCCTGACCTCAAGTGATCCGCTTCAGCCTCCGAAAGTGCTGGGATTACAGATGTGAGCCACCGGGCCCAGCCTGGAGATTTTATATATATATAAAATATACATATATATATATAATCTATATATAAAATGTATAAAATCTCCATTTTAATATATTTTATATATTTATACATTTTATATATTTATATTTTTATATATATTATATATTTATATATTTTATATATTTATTTTATATATAATATATATTTTTTTATATATTTGTATATTTATATATCACATATATTTACATGTATTTATATAAGATAGCTATATAATATATTTATATTTTTTATGTATTTATATATTTTACATATATTTTGCATATATTGTATATTTTAATATATATTTATATTTGTTTATTTTTATGTATATTTATATACATTTTATGTATATATAAAATTTCTCATATATATATGTGAGAGAGAGAGACTTTCCATAAAGCTCATCCTAATTTATTTTCCTACCAACATATTGACTCTGCATAATCTGCATTTTCTTCTGTGTTTACAAGGAAAACTTGGAATAATCATTCAATTCCTGTCCCATATGCGTTTTAGAAAATGTGGAATTGTAATTAGAGACAATGGTCACAAACAATCTCGCCTTTTATGATCACAATGATGAATAATTCAGTTGGTTGACTTCTAAATATCTTTGAGATATAATTCACATGCCATAAAACCATTTAAAGGATACAATTTAGTGGTTATTAAGATATTCAGAGTTGTGCAATTATCACAACAAAAAGTTTAGATTTTCATCACTCCTAGAAGAGATCCCTGTGCCCCTTAACGGTCACTCCCCTTTACCACATCCACCACACCAGCTTTAAGCAACCATGAATCCACTTTCTGTCTCTATAGATTTGTCTATTCTGGACATTTCATATAAATGGAATTATAGAATTTATAGTCTTGTGACTAACTTATTTCACTTAGTGTAATGTCTCAGTGTTTCTCTATGTTGTCGCATGTGTCATCACTTCATTCCATTTTATTGCTGAGTATATTCCATTGTATGGTCCTACTACATTTTCGTTATTCACTAGCTGATAGACATTTGAGTTGTTTCTACTTTTTGGCTATTATGAATAATGCTACTGTAAATATTCACATGTCAGTTTTTGTGTTAATGTGTTTTTAATTCTCTTGAGCATATATCTAGAGGTGAAATTGCTGGGTCATATAGTTTAACTTCTTGAGGACTTGCCAGATTGTTTTTCCAAAGTGTCTGCATCATTTTACATTTGCGCTAGCAATGAATAAGGGTTACAATTTCTCCACACCCTCACCAATGTTTATTAATATCTTTTTTGCTGTACTTATTCTAGTGAGTATGAAGTGGAATCTCATTGTGGTTTTGACTTGCATTTCCCTAATGAAAACTGGTCAACTTTTAACAGGTGGAAGAAGAAGGAGACCTTCAAGGGAGATGTGTTTTAGAAAAGGGAAATATAATTATTTTACTACTTTTAGGCCTGGTGTGGTGGCTCAGGCCTGTAATCCCAGCACTTTGCGGGGCTGAGGTGAGCAGATCACTTGAGGCCAGAAGTTTGAGACTAGCCTGGCCAACATGGTGAAATCCCCTCTCTACTAAAAATACAAAAATTAGCCGGATGTGATGGTACACACCTGTAATCCCAGCTACTGGGTGGGGGCAGTGCTGAGGCACGAGAATCACTTGAACCTGGGAGGCGGCAGTTGCAGTGAGCTGAGATGAGGGCACTGCACTCCAGCCTGGGTGACAGTGAGACTCTGTCTCAAAAAAGAAACAAAAAATAACTCCACTTCTTTTAAATTAGCTGGGTGGGGTGGTGCATACCTGTAGTCCCCAGCTACTTGGGAATCTGAGGTGCGAGGATTGCTTGAGTCCAGGAAGTCAAGGCTGCAGTGAGCCATGACTGCACCGCTGTACTCCAGCTTGGGTGACAGAGTGAGAACCTGTCTCAAAAAAGTTAAACGAAAAAACTACTTTTACGTCATATGTAACACCCACTGATTAATGACAAAGGTGACATGCAGTGGGTAAAGGATGCCTTTTCAGTAAGTTGTGCCAGGTCAATTGAATATCCATATGGAGAAAAAGAGTGGATCTTGATTCTTATGACATGCTGTATACAGAAATCAATTCCAGATGGGTGTAGCTCTAAATGCAAAAGTTAAAACCATAAAGCTCTTACAAGAAAATGTGAGAGAGACACATATCTTGTCATTGGCAAATATTTAAAAAATAGAAACCAAAAAGTGCTTGTCATAAGGGAAAAAATGGATAAGTAGGACTGCCTTAAAATTAGAAGATTTGGGCCGGGCGCAGTGGCTCACGCCTGTAATCCCAACACTTTAGGAGGCCAAGACGGGCGGATCGCAAGGTCGGGAGATCGAGACCATCCTGGCTAACACGGTGAAACCCCGTCTCTACTAAAAATACAAAAAATTAGCCGGGCGTGGTGGTGGACGCCTGTAGTCCCAGCTACTCGGGAGGCTGAGGTAGGAGAATGGCATGAACCTGGGAGGCAGAGCTTGCAGTGAGCCGAGATCATGCTACTGCACTCCAGCCTCCTCGACAGAGCAAGACACCGTCCCAGAAAAAAATAAAATAAAAGATTTGGCTGTGCACAGGGGCTCACACCTGTAATCCCAGCATTTTGGGAGGCCGAGGTGGGTGGATCACCCGAGGTTAGGAGTTCAAGACCAGCCTAGCCAATGTAGTGAAACCTCGTCTCTACTAAAAATTAACTGGGCATAGTAGTGGGCGCCTGTAATCCCAGCTACTCAAGAGGCTGAGGTGGGAGAATCACTTGAACCCCAGAGGTGGAGGTTGCAGTGACCTGAGATCAGCTACTGCACTCCAGCCTGAGCAACAGAGTGAGACTCCATCTCAGAAAAAAAAAAAAAAAAAAATTGTCTTCAGATGGCCATTAGGAATGTGAAAAGACATTAATTTCATTAGTAATCAAAGAAATGAAAATTAAGTCTCAATGTAGTATAGTTGCATACCCACCAGTGTAGCTAAAATGAAAAAGAGAAAATTACCAAGTGTTTGGAAAGATGTGGAACAAATGCACTTCTTATGCACTGCTGGTGGGAGTGCAAACTGTAAAAATTACGTTGGAAAACTAGCAGTATTTACTGAAGTTGAACATATGCGTAACATGTAATCCAGCACTTGTTCTAAGTCTCTTAACATACAGAAATATGAATACATTGGTACCAAAGACATGTTCTAGAAAGTTCAAAGCAAGAGTATTCATAATAGTTCCAAACTAGGCACAATCCAAAGTGTTTCAACAGTAGAATAAATAAATCTGGTATCATGCAGTGGAAATACTACACAGTAATGAACATGGATTAGATTTGAACTTGGAAGAATGTAACAGTTGAGTGAAAGAAGCCAGTCGCAAAAGAGTGCGTATTGTATGAGTCCATTACATCAAATTCGTAAGTGGTAAAACTACTTCGTGGTGTTAGAAATCAGGGTAAGGTGGCCGGGTGCCGTGGCTCACACCTCTAATCCTAGCACTTTGGGAGGCCGAGGTGGGTGGATCACTTGAGGTCAGGAGTTCAAGACCAGCCTGACCAACATGGTGAGACCCTGTCTCTACTAAAAATGTAAAACTAGCCGACGTGGTGGCGCACACCTGTAGTCCCAGCTTCTTGGGAGACTGAGGCAGGAGAATAGCCTGGACCCAGGAGGTAAAGGTTGCAGTGAGCCAAGATTGCACCATTGCACTCCAGCCTGGGCAACAAGAGCAAAACTCTGTCTCAAAAAAAGAAAAAGAAATCAGGGTAAAGTTTACCCTTGTGGGGAAGGGAGAGGCTATAAGAGGGTTTCTAGGGGTTCTTCATATCTTGTTTTTATTTCTTTGTTTTTTTTTGAGGCGGAGTCTTGCTCGGTAGCCCGGGCTGGAGTGCAGTGGCCGGATCTCAGCTCACTGCAAGCTCCGCCTCCCGGGTTTACGCCATTCTCCCGCCTCAGCCTCCCGAGTAGCTGGGACTACAGGCGCCCGCCACCTCGCCCGGCTAGTTTTTTTGTATTTTTAGTAGAGACGGGGTTTCACGGTGTTAGCCAGGATGGTCTCGATCTCCTGACCTCGTGATCCGCCCGTCTCGGCCTCCCAAAGTGCTGGGATTACAGGCTTGAGCCACCGCGCCCGGCCTAGAGTTCTAATAAGGCTCTGTTTCTACTTCTGTTTCTTGAGCTGAGGGCCAGTTATGCAGGTATGCTCATTTGATAAAGTTCATTAAGCTACGTACTTAGGATTTGTATGCTTTTCAGTATGTATGTTATACAGTCATGTTACTTAATGGGGATGCGTTCTGAGCAATGTTAGGCAATTTTGTTATTGTGCAAACATCATAGAGCATATGTAACACAAACTTACATGATATGACCTACTGCACACCTAGGCTATATGGTGTAGCTTGTTGTTCCCAGACCACAAACCTGTATAGCATGCGACTGCATTGAATACTGTAGGCAACTGTAAGATTATGGTAAGTATTTGTGTATCTAAACATATAAAAGGTACAGTAAAAAATATGGTATTATGGTACCACTGTCATATGTGATCTGTCATTGAGCAAAATGTCATTATAAGGTATATGATTGTATACTAAGTATACTTTTTCTTCCTCCTTTTCCTTACACTTATTGGACTTTTTTTCTTTCAATATTCATATTGAAGACTTTGAAGATTATCCAATGAGAATTTTATATGACCTTCATTCAGAAGTTCAGACTCTAAAGGTATCATTCCTACAATATTAATTTATGATTTTTCTGTGGCGAGTAATTTTTTTGTCCTAAATAGATTTAGTCAGAAGTCAGAGAAATTAAAATGTATTTTCTTTATTCATAAAAGGATGATGTTAATATTCTTCTTGATAAAGCAAGATTGGAAAATCAAGAAGGCATTGATTTCATAAAGGCAACAAAAGTACTAATGGAAAAAAATTCAATGGATATTATGAAAATAAGAGAGTATTTCCAGAAGTATGGATATAGTCCACGTGTCAAGAAAAATTCAGGTTTGAATAACTTCATTTTATAGCATTTGTTTTAGTATTGAAGAAACAAGGCAGCCTGATTAACTAAGACAACTGTAGGCTTGGCCATGGTTTTTAATTCTAGCTCTGTCATTATCTGATGCTTATTTGATAAACATTTAGTCAACTCTCACTGTGTGGTATGCTTTTGGAGTGCTAATCAGGGGTGCAATATAAAGACAGTCCTTGCTTTCCTTTCCAGAATGCCAAATGAAAGCTAGCACAATGCTATATTTAGCACATTTAGGCTAGATGGCCTATTAAATGAAAAACTACAAGATAAATCTTCGTAACTTGGGATAGGTGGTTTCTAGTTAGCCCTGCCAATAAAAGCTGAGAGACCTCAAGGCATGTTATTTCATTTTTCTTGTTCACAGTTTTCTCTTCTGTAGAAAGAGATATTGGCTATAAAAATTTGACAAAGTCATTTTTTGGTTCTAAAATTTTAATGAAGGGCAGTCTATCATAGTGGTTTAGAATTTGGAGCCAAAATGCCTGAGTTCAAATCTGTATTCCACCACTTAATAGCTGTATTATTTTCTTTGTCAGGTTACTTAATCTTGTGCCTTAGCTTCTCATTTGTAAAGTGGGAATATTTAGTGTATCTATCTCATGATATTGTATAAGGATTAAATAAGATAAAGTTTGCTTAGAGCAGTGCCTAGCATGTCAGTCACCCAAGGTTAATTATTAACTGCCATTGTTATGCCCATACCTCTGAATGACTAACTTCAGTGTCTTCATTTCTATTATTAAATTGAACAAGTTTTTTTTTTTGTTTTTTTTTGTTTTTTTTTTGAGACGGAGTCTCGCTCTGTCGCCCAAGCTGGAGTGCAGTGACTGGATCTCAGCTCACTGCAAGCTCCGCCTCCCGGGTTTACGCCATTCTCCTGCCTCAGCCTCCCGAGTAGCTGGGACTACAGGTGCCCACCACCTCGCCCGGCTAGTTTTTTTTTTTTTTTGTATTTTTTAGTAGAGACGGGGTTTCACCGTGTAGGTCAGGATGGTCTCGATCTCCTGACCTCGTGATCCGCCCATCTCGGCCTCCCAAAGTGCTGGGATTACAGGCTTGAGCCACCGCGCCCGGCTGAACAAGTATATATTGAGGATGTGTATGGCAGGTAAGTTAAACAGTCCATGTGAGACGGGCACAGTGGCTCATGCCTGTTATTCCAGCAGTGTGGGAGACTGAGGCAGGAGGATCACTTGAGGCCAGGGCTACATAATGAGACTCTTGTCTCTACAAAAAATTGTTTTACAAAATTAGTTGGGCATGATGGTGCATACTTGGAGTCCTAGTTATTTGGGAGGCTGAGGCAGAAGGGATCCCTTAAGCCCAGGAGTTCAAGGGCCGCAGTAAGCTACTATCACGCCACTATACTCCAACCTGCATGACAGAGCGAGACCCTGTCTCAATAAATAAAATACATACATACATACATACATACCTACCTACCTACCTACATACAAACAACCCATACCACCACCACCCCCCCACATGGTATCATAGAATTTAGTTGACTTTGGTGTGAAAGAGCCATAGATTCAAATACTGGCTCCACCAGTTATTACATGTGTGACCTTGGGTAATTTCTGTAAGTTGCTTTTTCCTCACTTATAAGATAGGGATAATAATATCTCCCTATGGAATACTGATAATGATGATTTATTACTCTCTTAAATGACAGTCCTGTGATAAATACATCAGTAGGTTTTTAGCAACTCTTGTAACATTTCTCAAAATTTACAGAAAGCATAATGCCAAAACAACTCAGTGACTCAGAATCTCTTCAAAGGAACAAAAACTATGAAATCAAAATATGAAACTTCAGAGATTTAAACTCAAGGCTTTTAAAACCAAACAAAACAAACAAGAAAGTATATAACCGGCCAGGCACTGTGGTTCATGCCTGTAATCCCAGCACTTTGGGAGGCCAAGGCGGGCAGATCACCTGAGGTCAGGAGTTCGAGACCATCCTGGCCAACATGGTGAGACCCTGTCTCTACTAAAAATACAAAAATTAGCTGGGTGTGGTGGTGTGTGCCTGTAATCCCAGCTACTCCTTAGGCTCATGTAGGAGAATTGTTTGAACCCAGGAGGCAAAGGTTGCAGTGAGCTGAGATTGCACCACCACACTCCAGCCTGGGTGACAGAGCAAGACTCCATCTCAGAAAAACAAAAGTATATAACCTATTAATGGTTGAGAAACTGTATATCTTTGAAATGCTCCCCTATTATTTTTCTCAACTAGGTGTTTGATATAGGTGTTCCAGACTAACTTAAGATAAAAACTTATCTTTATATAGCAGTCTTTGCTGTTTAGCTTGGGCATCTGGAAGTGATGAATCTAAAATAATATCATATTCTATGTTAAATATGAAACACAGTTGATTCCATACTGTCATGAAATTTTAAATTATAGTTTCAGGCCAGGTGCAGTGGCTCACGCCTATAATCCCAACACTTTGGGAGGCTGAGGCAGGTGGATCACTTGAGCCCAGGAGTTCAAGACCAGCCTGGGCAACATGGCGAAACCCTATCTCTACAAAAAGTACAAAAAATTATCTGGGCATGGTGGCACACGCCCGTAGTACCAGCTGCCTGGGAGGCTGAGGTAGGAGAATCACCTGAGCCCAGTGTTGTGTGTGTGACTAGCTGGGGCTAGTGTCACTGGTGGTAAAGGAATTTACCAAGACAGTGGTAGGTAGAGAAAGGCAGATTTATTAAAGTATGAAAATACATTGCAAGGTTGCAGTGGGCAGTACAGCAGAGAAGAGGCTGTCTGCAAAGAGGCAGAGGCTGAAGGGAAGTTTTATGGGGTCATGCTGGAGGCGGGCTAGGTACAGAGCAGGGTTGTTGTGACCAGGCATGGTGGCTCACATGTGTAATCCCAGCACATTGGGAGGCCGAGATGGGCGGATCACTTGAGCTCAGGAGTTCTAGACCAGTCTGGGCAACATGGTGAAACCCTGTCTCTACCAAAAATACAAAAAATTAGCTGGGCATGGTGGTGCATGCCTGTAGTCCCAGCTTTGGAAGTTGAGACTGCAGTGAGCCGAGATTGCCACTGCACTCCAGCCTGGGGGACAAAGTGAGACCCTGACTCAAAAATTTAAAAAAAAAAAAAAGTACCTACAGGTTGTTTGTGATTAGCCTTTTCTCAGAACAATTGTTCATTGTTCTCCCCAACCTGGGTCCCTCCCCCATTGTTGCCTACATCCGGATCTGTGATAGTGCCACTGCACTCCAGCCTGGGCAACAGTCAAAGCTACAGAAAATATATTCTGATGCTCACTAAAGTATGAGAGAAAAAAAGAAAATATTAAGAAAAACTAGTAAATCACATTAAGGATATAAGAAAATTGGACTTTTATTTGTGAATATTAATTTTTCATCTTGTAACACTTTAACTTGCTTTCCTCCTCTAATGTATAATCACAATGGGATATGGGTGCACAAGAGATACATGTCGGAACTTTATTAAAGGGACAATTGAAATAGCATTTCAGCTGAGTGTGGTGGCTCATGCCTGAAATGCCATCATTCTGGGGGCCAAGGCAGGAGGATCATTTGAGCCCAGGAGTTTGACACCAGCCTGGGCAACATGATAAGACCCCATCTCCACAAAAAATTTAAAACTTAGCTGAGCATGATGGCACACCTACAGTCCCAGCTACCCCAGGGGCTGAGATGGGACGATCACTTGAGCCCAAGAGGTCAAGTCTGCAGTGAGCTGTGATCACACCTCTGTACTCCAGCCTGGGTGGCAGAACGAGACCCTGTCTCAATAAATAATAAATAAATATGTTTAGACAATCGGAACTTTTGCTGATTTGGGAAATTTCAGATAAGCTGTTTTCTGTTGTTTTTGTAAACATGAAATTTTCTGTTTTGATGTTTGACCAGAATATTCTGATTTTTCCTCCTAGTACACGAGCAAGAAGCCATTAACTCTGACCCAGAGTTGTCTAATTGTGAAAATGTTCAGAAGCCTGATGTGAAAGATGATCTTTCTGATCCTCCTGTTGCAAGTAGTTGTATTTCTGAGAAGTCTCCACGTAGCCCACAACTTTCAGATTTTGGACTTGAGCGGTACATGGTATCCCAAGTTCCACCAAACCCTCCACAGGCAGTGAACAACTATAAGGAAGAGCTTGTAATTGTAACTCCACCTAGCAAGCCATCACTAGTAAAAGTACTAAAAACTCCAAAATGTGCACTAAAAATGGATGATTTTGAGTGTGTAACTCCTAAATTAGAACACTTTGGTATCTCTGAATATACTATGTGTTTAAATGAAGATTACACAATGGGACTTAAAAATGTGAGGAATAATAAATGGTAAGCAGCTCTGTTAAAAGGCAATTTTCTCTAGCTTTCTAAACCTTTTGTATTTATTGATTTTTTTCCAGAAGAAATATAATGTTTCAGACAACATTTTTCCTTTAAAAAGTTTTCAGATATTTATTTATTTTATTTCAGTAGGTTTTAGGGGAACAGGTGGTGTTTGGTTACATCAATAAGTTCTTTAGTGGTAAGGTTTTCAGATACTTTATATTACAGATCTTCTCGAATCACCAATACTGTCAATAAAGTGTGAGCCATCGGTTTCTTCAGGTGAGAGACTATAGAAGAAGTGATAAGGGCCTGAAAAAAAGATGGTATTTGTAGGGATAGAAAAGAGGGAATAAAATTAAAGGGGTAAAATTACTAAGAACTTGTGATTGATTTGCTCTGGAGACTTGGGGAAAGAGGATGATCTAGGATAAACCCCGAGTTTCTGTTTTCTTGCTTGGGATGATGTTAGAGAGAACAGGAGAAGAATACCTGGAGTACGGGGGGTAGGTGATGTGTTTACATGTTGATTTTGACATTGTTTGTGCCTCTTCATGCTTAGGCATTCTAATATCAGTTTAAAGCTCAGTGAAGAAGTCAGTGCTGAACTAGATTTGGGAGCCATTAGCATGGAAATGGTGATTAAAACCGCGAGAGTTACAATGAAAGTACCACTTATCAAAGTAGCCAAGCAGTGTCTAAAGATCAATACTTATCATTAAAAACTGTTACTATTGGCCGGGCGCGGTGGCTCAAGCCTGTAATCCCAGCACTTTGGGAG
>NW_022167856.1:0-1217 GCF_008728515.1 Papio anubis
GCCCTGCTTCAGCTCTCGCTGGTCGGGCTGCAGCAGCTGACCAGCACCGATCGTCCGGCACTCCCCAGTGAGATGAACCCAGTACCTCAGTTGAAGATGCCGAAATCACCGGTCTTCTGTGTCGCTCGCGCTGGGAGTTGGAGACTGGAGCTGTTCCTATTCGGCCATCTTGCTCCGCCCCCCCTAAAATTTTTATAACAACTTTAATTCTCTTAACAGAAATGGACTTTATCATGAAATATCTGCTTCCTTTATAAATAAATCTTTATTTTATCAAAAGAAATGTCAATATGGTTTATGTAAATGGAATGTTTATAAGAATGAAAGTTGCATTTTCTAAACCGTTAACTAGGGAAAAGTGATCTTCTAAAGTGACCTTGTGTATCAGTTCCAATTCCTGTCTTTCTTAAAGAGAGACTTTCATGTGATTGGCTGCAGGTTTCCTGAGGACTTATGGGGAGCTCTGCGATATAGAAGTAGAAAATAAATACTATACTTGTCCACACAAAGTTGTTGAGCAATACTGGAAATAAAATAGATGAAATAAGGTTAAAAAGATGAGAGGACATATGACTGGATGATAAATATAACATGAAAAAAAGAAAGAAAAGAAAAAGCTTTTGCATTAGTTATCTTTCCTGATCCTCTCCTAATGCAAAAACTTTTTCTTTTCTTCTCTTTTCATTAATTTCTTCTCCAATCTTACCTCCTCTCTTTCTTTTAACTATATTTCATTTTTAAATTCATTATTGCTAAACAAATTTGTGTGGACAAGTATGGCATTTATTTTCTACTTCTATATCACAGAGCTACCTATAAAGTAGGCTTAATACGGGGGGGTGGAGCAAGATGGCCGAATAGGAACAGCTCCAGTCTCCAGCTCCCAGCATGAGCGACACAGAAGACAAGGATGCAGCTCATCGCCAGCAACGGATCAAAGCTGGATGGAGAATGACTTTGACGAGATGACAGAAGAAGGCTTCAGTCCTTCAAACTTTTCAGAGCTAAAGGAGGAATTACGTACCCAGCGCAAAGAAAGTAAAAATCTTGAAAAAAGAGTGGAAGAATTGATAACCAGAATAATTAATGCAGAGAAGTCCATAAACGAACGGACAGAGATGAAAACCATGAAATGAGAAATACGTGAAAAATGCACAAGCTTCAGCAACTGACTCAATCAACTGGAAGAAAGAGTATCAGTGATTGAGGATCAAATG
>NW_022167857.1:0-1217 GCF_008728515.1 Papio anubis
ATTAGGAACCATATCACACAATGAGTGTACACTTTTTGGGAGATTTGAGATAATGTCATCCTGTGTTTCCCTGAATATTCGGAGATATATCACAGGGCGGCTGTACACCCACTACTCTCTTGGCTGGATCATCATACTTTACCTACTGGAAATTAGGAGCAATATCACAGACTGGGTTTCAAGCCACTGTTGTATCGGAAGTTAAATCATGCTCTCCCCCACAAGTTATGAGGAACAATATCACAGGGGGGTGTGCACCTTCTCCAGTAGTGGGAGTACCATCACCATCTCTTCCTTTAGATGACAGGAACAATATCACAGGGTGGGTGTACACCCCGTGTGTTTTTGGAAGCAATGTTATTCTCTCTTCTTCTAGGTTTTACGATTCATATCACAGGCGGGGTGTATACCCCTTGTTGTATTCGATGAAATCTCATCCTCTTTCAACCCGTATCTTTAGAACAATATCCCATGGAGACTGTCCATCCCTTCAATATTGGTACTAATATAATCTCCTTTCCTGGATATAAGAAACAATATCACAGGAGGGGTGTACACCCCTTGCAATACTGGTAATAATATCACCTCTCCCCTGTGGTTATTAAGGACAAAATCCTAGGGTGGCTGTAAGGTTCCTACTTTACTGGGAGTAATGTCATCCACTCACCCCCTGGATAAGAGGAACCATATCACTGAAGAGGTGTCCACCCGCTTCGATATTGTCAGCCGTGTCATCTTCTTCCCGCCTGGATATTAGGAACGATACCCCAGGGTTGGGGGCGGTGTACACCCATTGTGGTATCGAAAGTAAAATCAGCCTCTTTCCCGCTGGATATTAAGAACTATATCAATGGTGTGTGTGCACCTTTTGAGATATTGGGAGTACTATCAGCCTCCACCCCGCTGCATATTAAGACCAATATTCGGGGGGCAGGGTGGTTACAGCCCCTGCAATATTGAAAGTAACATTCTTCTCTTTCCCCTGTACATTAGGAACTACATCACAGGGGTCTGCACACCTGCGATATTGGGATTCATGTTATCCTCTCCCGCACTGAATATCAAAAACAATATCACAGAAGGGTGTACACTCCCTGTGATATGGCCAGTAATATCATCGTCTCTACCTTTGGACAGGGGGAACAACATCACAGAGGGTGCGTACACTGCCCTGCAATATTGGGTATAATGTTATCCTCTCTTCCCCTGGATATTAG
>NW_022167858.1:0-1216 GCF_008728515.1 Papio anubis
AAACAGAGAGCCAAATCATGAGTGAACTCCCATTCAGAATTTCTTCAAAGAGAATAAAATACCTAGGAATCCAACTTACAAGGGATGTGAAGGACCTCTTCAAGGAGCACTACAAACCACTGCTCAACGAAACAAAAGAGGACACAAACAAATGGAAGAACATTCCATGCTCGTGGATAGGAAGAATCAATATTGTGAAAATGGCCATACTGCCCAAGGTAATTTATAGATTCAATGCCATCCCCATTAAGCTACCAATGACTTTCTTCACAGAATTGGGAAAAACTACTTTAAAGTTCATATGGAACCACAAAAGAGCCTACATTACCAAGACAATCCTAAGCAAAAAGAACAAAGCTGGAGGCATCAAACTACCTGACTTCAAACTATACTACAAGGCTACAGTAACCAAAACAGCATGGTACTGGTACCAAAACAGAGATACAGAGCAATGGAACAGAACAGAGCCCTCAGAAATAATACCACACATCTACAACCATCTGATCTTTGATAAACCTGACAAAAACAAGAAATGGGGAAAGGATTCCCTATTTAATAAATGGTGCTGGGAAAACTGGGAGCCATATGTAGGAAGCTGAAACTAGATCCCTTCCTTACATCTTATACAAAAATTAATTCAAGATGGATTAAAGACTTAAATGTTAGAGCTACAACCATAAAAACCCTAGAAGAAAACCTAGGCAATACCATTCAGGACATAGGCATGGGCAAGGACTTCATGACTAAAACACCAAAAGCTATGGCAACAAAAGTTAAAATAGACAAATGGCATCTAATTGGGATCTAATTAAACTAAAGAGCTTCTGCACAGGCAAAAGAAACTATCATCAGAGTGAACAGGCAACCTACAGAATGCGAGAAAATTGTTGCAATCTACTCATCTGACAAAGGGCTAATATCCAGAATCTACAAAGAACTTAAACAAATTTACAAGAAAAAACAACCCCATCAAAAAGTGGGCAAAGGATATGAACAGACACTTCTCAAAAGGAGACTTTTATGCAGCCAAAGGACACATGAAAAAATGCTCATCATCACTGGTAATCAGAGTAATGCAAATCAAAACCACAATGAGATACCATCTTATACCAGTTAGAAAGGCAATCATTAAAAAGGCAGGAAACAACAGATGCTCGAGAGGATGTGGAGAAATAGGAATGCTTTTACACTGTTGGTGGGAGTGTAAACTAGTTCA
>NW_022167859.1:0-1216 GCF_008728515.1 Papio anubis
ATTTTAAGATTAGGGATGCTTAACCTATACTTTCTTGCAACTGAAGGCCACAGGTTTCCAGATTGAAATGATTCACTTGGGCCCAGCACAAACAACAAAAAAGATCTACACCAATGCACAGGATGATGAAATTCCCAAGCAACAGAGATAAGGAGAAGAACCCAACACCCCACAGAGAGAGAAAATAAGAATTAGAGTGACATCAGACTATCAATAGCTGGAAACAAGATCACAGAGAAATGGTTCCATGGTTGGAAGAGGTACGATGCTGCACTCAAGCAAACTATCATTGAAATGTAAGAGGAGAATAAAGACAATCTTAGACATGCAAAACTTTGAAAATGTTACCTTCCATGCAGCTTCTCTCAGGAAGCTACTGAAGGAGATGCTCCAAGAAAGGAAATCAATGAGGCAAAAGGAAGGCCTGGAACCCAGGAAATCAGGGCTCCAACTCAGGAAACGGGCAAAGGGGACTTCTCAGATGACGGAGCAGGGACGTCCAGGGTTGACAGCAGTTTGATGGCTTCCAGGACAACCAGTGGTAGGGGGGCAACGTTCTCCAGGGGAAGTGACTCCAAGAGGAGAAAGGGAACTGGGATATTACCTGGTGTGTGTAAATTTGCTCAGAATAGTTCTCCATTTCTGAGAGAGTGAAGAGGTGAAATTAACGACAAGCACATAGGTAACTAAAGAAAACATAAAGGCAATGATCAACTTCAAGAAAAAAAGGTTATATAAGACAGGAAATGTAATTAAAGCATATTATGTGGCATAACTATGGACACTATTTATGTGGTCATAATAGTACCACAGAATATTGATCTAACAAAAAATGATACTCTTATGAGAATGGTGAGAGGGTATTTGGGAAAGCAGCATAAGAGTTACTCTTCATCTTCGTAACAGAAAGTCCATCGATAATATTTAATACTAAAAAATCAAGGATTATCAGTGCAGAGAGGCGATTTAGAAAGAGGTGAGAAAATGCCAGAATAAATAACTAAAGGTGGAAAATGCTCAATCTGGGGAAAAGATTTGGGTGGGCAGGCACAGGGTGGGGCTGTTCTTTTTCATTATATGCCTTTTAAAACCATTTGACCCTTAAAATGATATATGATTTATTTAATTAAAAAATCAAAATTAATTTTACAAACAACTTTTAAAAACAGTCTCTAGGGAGAAGTGGAAACAGGCTCTATAAACAACATATGTATCC
>NW_022167860.1:0-1216 GCF_008728515.1 Papio anubis
AGCTATTCTCCTGCCTCAGCCCCCCAATAGCTGGGATTACAGGCATGCGCCACCACACCCAGCTAATTTTGTATTTTTAGTAGAGATGGGGTTTCTCCATGTTGGTCAGGCTTGTCTTGAACTCCTGACTTCAGGTGATCTGCCCGCCTGGGCCTCCCAAAGTGCTGGGATTACAGGTGTGAGCCACCATACCCAGCCCAGATTGCATTATTAATTCTGGTTTGTGTATGAGGAAACAACACTGATAGCATAAGAGATTATACAAGTTAAAAGAGACAGCATTGAGACAAAGCCAGAATTTTTAAACACTTGTTTTTTGTCTTTTTTTTTTTTTTGAGATGGAGTCTCGCTCTGTCACCTAGGCTGGAGTGCAGTGGCATGATCTCGGCTCACTGCAACCTCTGCCTCCCGCGTTCTAGCGATTCTCCTGCTTCAGCCTCCCGAGTAACTGGGACTACAGACACGTACCACCATGCCCAGCTAATTTTTTGTATTTTTAGTAGAGATGGGGTTTCACCATTGACACAATTTTTAAAATTCCAAAATAAGTGTGTTGGATGGCATTGTCTACTAAAAAGTAACATTAACAATAAATCCCGCATAGACCTGTTATTCTGTCATTATTCTTGTATTTGCATTGCACATGTTTGATTTCATGTATTCATCTGTGGTGTGTGCTATCCAGAATAACACATCTAGTAACTCACTAATCAAAACTAGCCACAACTCCCAGGATTCTCTTCTGCCTAAGAATTACATATTTTGCCAATTGAATTTCAATGATAGCTAGTAAATAGCAGGTGGATTTGAGTACCTGTAAGAACACTGAGTTGTAGAACTCATTACTTCTCCTTTTTACTCACCCATATTAATCTGGTCCACAAAACTGAGATCTTGCTTTAATATCCCCAGATTCTTCCTAGTATAATACTTAAACTTCCTGTCTAATACTTAAACCTTTTCCTCACACCCAGTTAATAATTGGAGGCCTCAACTTGCATCTGAAATCCAGTAACTATTTTCTGGGCTATACATTGGACCATCTGTCTATATTTCCTAATGCCTATTGTCACCAAGTATTGTCTTCTGAAATTCCCTCATTGTCAATACTCATTGGGTCAAAATTTAATGATCTGAACACTTTCCTGTATTGTGCCTAAGATTTTTTGTTTTTGTTTTTGCCAAAGATAAGAAAATAACACATAAAAATTTAAAA
>NW_022167861.1:0-1216 GCF_008728515.1 Papio anubis
TTTCTTTCTTTCTTTCTTTCTTTCTTTCTTTCTTTCTTTCTTTCTTTCTTTCTTTCTTTCTTTCTATTATACTTTAAGGTCTGGGGTACATGTGCAGAACATGCAGTTTTGTTACATAGGTATACACATGCCATGGTGGTTTGCTGCACCCATCAACCTGTCACCTACATTAGATATTTCTTCTAATGCTAAATGTCCATCCCCTAGCCCCCAACCCTGACTGAATTCTTTTGTATCTATAAGAATTGGCTAATCCCAGGAGGGGCAGTCAGCCCCCAGCCAGGAAGGTTTTTAGGATGCCAAAACATCATAAGACACAGAAAATACAAAATATAGGGCTGGGTGCAGTGACTCATGCCTATAATCCCAGCACTTTGGGAGGGTGAGGCGGGCAAATCACCTGAGGTCAGGAGTTTGAGACCAGCCTGGCCAACATGGTGAAACCCCGTCTTTACTAAAATTACAAAAATTATGCAGGCATGGTGGCAGGCACCTGTAGTCCCAGCTACTTAGGAGGCTGAGGCAGGAGAAACTCTTGAACCCAGGAGGCGGAGGTTGCAGTGAGCCGAGATCACGCCACTGCACTTAAGCCTGGGCGGCAGAGGGAGACTGTCTCAAAAAAAAAAAAAAAAAAGAAAAAATATAAACCATACACATCACAAATTGCCTCCAAAACAACCAACAACAAATATTGATCATCTCACAGTTTCTGTGGGACAGGAACCTGGGGGCTGATTGCAGGGCCCTCCAGGCCAGGGTGTCTCCCAGGGCAGCAGTCACCAGGTTGCCTGGGACCACAGGCCCCTCAAAATCCAGCTGAGTAGGATTCACTGTCAAGTTCACTCAAGTGGCAGGATTGAGTTCTTCCAGGGCTTTTGGCTTAAGGGCCTCTGTTCCCTGCCATCTGAACCTCCCCACAGAGCGGCTCACACCACGCAGCTGACTTTCTCAAAGGGAGCGAGTGGGAGCAAGGGAGATGGCACCAGCAAGACAGAGTCACAGTCTCTTTTTATTTTAATTAATTGTTTTAATTTTTTTTTTTTTTTTTTTTTTTTTTTTGAGAGGAGTTTCACTCTTGTCACCCAGGCTGGAGTGCAGTGGCATGATCTTGGCTCACTCCAACGTCCTCCTCCTGTGTTGCAACAATTCTCCTGCCTCAGCCTCTCAAGTAACTGGGATTACAGGCACCTGCCACCACGCTCAGTTAACTTTTTTT
>NW_022167862.1:0-1216 GCF_008728515.1 Papio anubis
CTCTTAGAACACCACCTCTTAATTGCTGCCTGGCCAATAACTATTTTGCACACTCGTTCCTCATCATCCCCTCATGCCCCACTCCTCTACTAGGCCGAGATATCCTAAGTCAACTGAAAGCCTGTATCTCTCTTCCTACTAGCTCCCCCCACCTCGCCTGCCATCTACTTCTAGTATTAACTAACTCAAATGACTCCAACAACCCCACTAACCCTTTCCCTAATTTCCCCATTCCTATAGACCCCCAAGTGTGGGACACCTCCACTCCTGTCATGGTGGACCATCATCCACCAATACTCATAAAACTTAAAAACCCATCTCAGTTTCCAACCCGCCCACAGTTCTCTCTCTCCACAACACTTACGAGGACTAAAACCAATCATTACTAGGTTACTCAGCCAACACATCCTCATCCCCACTCATTCTCCCTGTAACACCCCAATCCTACCCATAAAGAAGGCAGATGGGACTTTTCGGTTAGTGCAAGATCTTCGTCTTATCATTGAGGCTGTTTGCCCCACCCATCCATAGTTCACAATCCCTATACCCTTCCTGTCATCCCATCTAACACAACACACTTTACTGTACCAGATCTAAAAGATGCATTTTTCTCTATTCCCTTACACCCAGACTGCCAGTGTCTCTTGGCCTTTACATGGGAAGACCCAGACACCCATGCCTCCACCCAACTGACATGGACAGTGCTTCCCCAGGGGTTCCGAGATAGCCCCCATTTCTTTGGGCAAGCCCTTGCAAAAGACTTGGCCTCCTGTCCTCTTACAGATAGTAAAATTCTCCAATATGTAGATGACCTTCTACTCTGTAGTCCCACGAGACAGGACTCTCTTTTAGACACTGCAATCCTCAATCATCTAGGATCCAGAGGTTACCGAGTATCCAAACACAAAGCTCAACTCTCAAAACAATGTGTCGTATATTTAGGCATTGAAATCACTCCCACAACACACTCGCTCACCACAGACCGTTTAACTCTAATACAAAATCTTTCTCCTCCCCAAGAAACTAAAGAAATCCAATCCTTCCTAGGCCTCGTAGGGTTTTTCAGACACTGGATTCCTAATTTCGGAATCTTGGCTAAACCTCTATATGCAGCTGTCAAGGAGACTCCCCAAGGACCTTTGTCTAACCCAAAGTTAATCTATAAACATTTCACTCACCTAAAAAACTGCCTTCTCTCACATCCTACTCTCTCACT
>NW_022167863.1:0-1216 GCF_008728515.1 Papio anubis
AAAGAATAAAACTCAAAGTGGAAAAAACTCAGAAGTGAAGTAGCAAAACACAGAAAATAAACAAAATAAAAAGTAATTTCAGAAATGAACAGGCTAGGCACAGTGGCTGACACCTGTAATGCCGACACTTTGGGAGACTGAGGCAAGAGAATCTCTTGAACCCAGGAATTCAAAGTCAGCCCGGGCAGTCTAGCAAGACCCCTTCTATTAAAAAAAAAGTTAAGACTTAAACATGGCAAAACCCCATCTCCACAAAAAATACAAAAGAAAGTTAGCCAGGCGTGGTGGTGCAAGCCTGTAGTCCCAGCTACTTGGGAGGCTAAGGTGGGAGGATCACCTGAGCCTGGAAGTTTGAGGCTGCACTGAGCTGTGATCACACCACTGCACTCCTGCCCAGTTGACAGACTGAGACTGTCTCAAAAAAAAAAAAAAAAAAAAAAGAATTAGCCAAGCATAATGGCATGTGCCTATAATCCCAGCTTCTCAGGAGGCTTGAGTCTAGGAGTTTGAGGCTGCCGTGAGCTATGATCATATCACTTCACTCCTATCTAGGTGACAGAGTGATTCCCTGTCTCTAAGCAATTTAAAACTAAAAAGGATCTTTAAAAACTAAATGGTCATCCTCAGAGGGTGATGGGGAAACCAATCCATTTTCTTGAAGATCTGTGAAAAGTGGAGAAAAACATGCATTTATCCTGCTGTATGTCTCCAGGTGATACCAACTCGTACAACAAATGAGGATGGGCATCTCTTTATAATATCATTCTATCTAATAAGTGGGCAAAAAAGCTGGAATTAAAAGATCACCGTTTCACAAATCCCAGTGGAATTGAAGTGTCCTGTCCTGTCCAACAAGTTGGTTACTGGCCACCTAAAGTTTACGTAAAATTAAATAAAAATGTTAGTTCCTCAGTCGCAGTGGCCACATTCCAAGTCATCAGTGGCCACACACACTAGTGGCCGCCCTGTGGGGCGGTGCAGACGTGGGGCATTTTCTTGACCACGGAAAGTTCTATTAGAGGGCGTGCTTCAGACCTCTGCATCCACCTGCACTGGCGTCACAGTGTGGGAAACGGGTGTCCCAGGGAGGGCCCACAGCCTCCGGTGGTGTCGCCGGAGACCCACCACGAGGCAGACCAGGCTCCTGGGTGCAGCTGTCATCTTAGAGGAAGCACAGAGGCCGTGTGATCAGTGTCACCAATATGCAGTTCGAAAA
>NW_022167864.1:0-13174 GCF_008728515.1 Papio anubis
CAGCTCTTTATTTTCTCTCTCAAGGAGTAATTGTATTTCATAATTTTCTTTGTGAAACGTTTGCTCTTTATAAGAACAGCTCTCTTTATATTCAAATAGAAGCTGTTTTGTAATCTTGATTCTATTACACCAATGAATACTTATTTTTCACAGAAATGTAACAACTTGAGCAAGAGTGGTCAGTTACTAAGAGGAGTATTGAATCGCCTGAGAAGAAAAGATTCAGGGCATAGGGATTGACAGAAATAAATTTACTTCTTTGTAATGAATGTCAGTTTACATAAGACATTTTCATAATTTTATATCAATGATGTTTTTATTTTTAAGTATTAAATGAGAAGCACATTTAGTCAAGATTTAACAAGTAAAGCGTCTTAAAGTACCAGTGCTATTCCATATACATAGATAAATATACACCTATATATGTAAATGCATTGCAAATCTGTGTAACTTTAATGTATTTCACGTATTCTCAAGTTATTGATGCACTTGTTTCATTTTTCTGGTAATCTTTAAGATTAGATATTGTGCCTGATTGAGGTTATTTTTCATTTCATTTTATTTTATTTATTTTTATTTTTGAGTTAGAGTCTGGCTCTGTGGCCAGGCTGGCGTACATGGGCATGATCTCAGCTCACTGCAACCCCCGCCTCCCATGTTCAAATGATTCCTCAGCCTCAGCCTTCCTAGAAACTGGGACTACAGGTGCACCACCATACTTGATTAATATATATTTGTACTTTACTAGAGATGGGTTTTCGTCATGTTGGCCAAGATGGTCTTCATCTCCTGACCTTGTGTTCTTTGCACCTCAGCCTCCCAAAGTGCTTGTGATTACAGACTTGCGTCACCGTGCCCAGCTGATGGTATCTCTTAATGTTGCTTTTGAAAAGTACTGGATGCCAGATCATATCCTACTCTAGCTAAATCAGAATTTCTAGAACTTGGAAAAGGAATCCATATCCTTAAGGAATCCCAGTTGGTGGTTTTGGTTGCCAGGTTTAAAAATGACTTCTATGAGAAACTCAACATGCATGTATGTTTTTGTTAAAATCAAGTAAAATAAATAAATAAGTAAATAAATAAAATCAAGTAAAATAAATTTAGTGATAATGTAAATAAATAATTCATTTAAACTTTTTGTTGATGTTAGCATAAATTGAGAAATGCGACTTTCAGTAAATCTCTCTTAGGGTAGCCTGATTTTTCTCACATCAACCTGTTGCACAGTATTACTCAAGACATTGTCAGAAATGTACAACAAAAATATTTGTAGTGTTTTCAGTGTTAAGGCAACATTTTGAAATTACTAATTTATGGATATAGTTAAAATTTACTGGTTAAGATCTCAATGATATTGATAAATATTAGGTCATATTTACATGAATGATTGACTCAGACAATTAGCAGATCATTTTAAGTAACTGGTTAATATCACAAATATTTTACTATCAAAACTAAGTTCTATGGTCACATATTCCTGTAATGAAAGTGCTATTTGTAATATTGATATTTGCCTTCAAGAAGAAATCAATTTTACCCTCTTTTCTTCCTGCTCTGACCATCTCTGTGCTTTCTTTTTTCTCAGCCTGACTACATCTGAGCTGCTGGGGTACGTTTAGTAGAGTAGGAGCATATATCATACAAACATAAATGCAATATTTATTTTAAATGCAAAAGGATCAAAGTTATGAACTCAAAACAAAGTCGTTTTGCAAAATTTAACTTGAAATTTTTGTCACTCATACATTTATACATTTTAAGGAATACAAACAGTGTGTTTAGGTTTTAGGAATTTCTGAAATTTGAGAAAACTGAGTCAAGACATTTGCATCACATTGTGTACGATTCCCTGTGAGGTCCCGACATTACCCAAGAATCAAACAGGATGGGTGCAGCACGCCAACATGGCACAGGTATACATATGTAACAAACCTGCACGTTATCCACATGTAACCTAGAACTTAAAGTATAATTTAAAAAATAATAATAATAAAAATAAAATAAAATAATAAAAGATACAAAAAAAATACTAATGTTTCTCTGAAGATAAATGAATATTCCCTCTAAGGGTGAAAGGTATCTGAAAGAAGACTAAAATAGTTTCCTTCAATTAAGTCTTTATTACATCAGAAATTGAGTTACATACGAATCTTGTTTTAAAAAGCCTGGCTTAATTGACCTTTTTGATTTCAGATAATGTATTTTTTAAATTATACTTTAAGTTCTATGATACATGTGCACAACGTGCAGGTTTGTTAGACATGCATACTTGCGCCATGTTGGTGTGCTGCACCCATTAACTCATCATTTACATTAGGTATATCTCTTAATGCTACCCCTCTCTGCTCGCACCTCCCCCACCCGCCTCCCCACAATAGGCCCTGGTGTGTGATGTTCCCCTTCCTGTATCCAAGTGGTCTCATTGTTCAATTCCAACCTGTGAGTGAGAACATACAGTGTTCGGTTTTCCTTTCTTGCAAAAGTTTGCTGAGAATGATGGTTTCCAGCTGCATCTATGTCCCTACAAAGGACACAAACTCATTCTTTTTTATGGCTGCATATTATTCCATGGTGTATATGTGCCACATTTGCTTAATCCAGTCTGTCACCGATGGACATTTGGGTTGACTCCAAGTCTTTGCTATTGTGAATAGTGCCGCAGTAAACATACGTGTGCATGTGTCTTTATAGCAGCATGATTTATAATCTTTTGGTATATACCCAGTAATGGGATGGCTGGGTTGAATGGTATTTTGAGTTCTAGATCTTTGACGAATCACCACATTGTTTTCCACAATGGTTGAACTAGTTTACAGTCACACCAACAGTGCAAAAGCGTTCCTATTTCTCCACATCCTCTCCAGCACCTGTTGTTTCCTGACTTTTAATGATTGCCATTCTAACAGGTGTGAGGTGGCATCTCATTGTGGTTTTCATTTGCATTTCTCTGACGGTGAGTGATGATGAGCATTTGTTCATGTGTCTGTTGGCTGTATGAATGTCTTCTTTCGAGAAGTGTCTTTTCATATCATTTGCCCACTTTTTGATGATGTTGTTTCTTTTCTTCTTGTAAATTTGTTTGAGTTCTTTGTAGGTTCTGGATATTAGCCTTTGTCAGATGAGTAGATTGCAAAACATTTCTCACATTCTGTAGGTTGCCTGTTCACTCTGATGGTAGTTTCTTTTGCTGTGCAGAAGCTCTTTAGTTTAATTAAATCCCATTTGTCAATTTTGGCTTCTGTTGCCATTTCTTTTGGTGTTTTACACATGAAGTCCTTGCCCATGCCTGGGTCCTGAATGGCATTACCTAGGTTTTCTTCTGGGGTTCTTATGGTTTTAGGTCTAGGATGCCCTCTCTCACCACTCTTATTCAACTTAGTGTTGAATATTCTGGCTGGGGCAATCAGACAAGAGAAAAAAATAAAGGGTATTCAGTTAGGAAAAGAAGAAGTCAAATTGTCCCTGTTTGCAGATGACATGATTGTATATTTAGAAAACCCCATCGTCTCAACCCACAATCTCCTTAAGCTGATAAGCAACTTCAGCAAAGTCTCAGGGTACAAAATCAATGTGCAAAAATCACAAGCATTCTTATACACCAGTAGCAGACAAACAGAGAGTCAAATCATGAATGATTTCCCATTCACAATTGCTTCAAAGAGAATAAAATACCTAGGAATCCAACTCACAAGTGATGTAAAGGACCTCTTCAAGGAGAACTGCAAACCACTGCTCAGTGAAATAAAAGAGGACACAAACAAATGGAAGAATCAATATTGTGAAAATGGTCATGCTGCCCAAGGTAATTTACAGATTCAGTGCCATCCCCATTAAGCTACCAATGACTTTCTTCACAGAATTGGAAAGAAAACTGCTTTAAAGTTCATATGGAACCACAAATGACACTACACTTCCAAGACAATCCTAAGCCAAAAGAACAAAACTGGAGGCATCACGGTACCTAACTTCAAACTATACTACAAGGCTACAGTAACCAAAAACAGCATGGTACTGGTACCAAAACAGAGATGTAGACCAATGGAACAGAACAGAGCCCGCAGAAATAATACCACACATCTACAGCCATCTGATCTTTGACAAACCTGACAAAAGCAAGAAATGGGGAAAGGATTCTCTATTTAATAAATGGTGCTGGGAAAATTGGCTAGCCATAAGTAGAAAGCTGAACCTAGATCTTTTACTTACTCCTCACATGAAAATTAATTCAAGATAAAGTAGTTTGAATCTGTCTTAATTACGATTTTGAAAATACAGTACTGAATAAACAGCCCAGGTGTGATACAAAGCCTTGTAATAAAAAAGAAAAACACAAAGTGCTCTCATGCCTATTTTAGGGAGTACGTGACTTAGATTTGGAAAGGAAAAAGCATCTTGCAGTAGGAAACGTGTGCTTTGTTCATTTTTTTAAGTAGCTAGTGGAGTTACAAACTTAATATTGACTAACGGCTTTTTAGCAGTTATGTGAAATATTCAGTGTGACGTAAACCGTGGGATCACAAAAGGACCCTCTAGTTACATAAATTAGGATTACATAAATTAGTAACATCTCACTGGCTATGACATGGAAAGTTTCACAATAGAACCCAGTAAGGAAGTATTCAAAACTATCTGTGGAAGAAGAGAGTAGATAACATTAAGTTATCCGAAAGCAATCTGTAGCCTCCAAGTAGATGGTTTAATTAATATGTAAGAAGAGGTTTTTTATTATTTATTATTTGTTTTTGTGTGTGTGTGAGAGACAGAGAGAGAGGGAGTCTTGCCCTGTCAACCAGACTGGAGGGCAGGAGTGCAATCTTGGCTCACTGAAACCTCTACCTCCTGGGTTCAAGCAGTTCTCTGTGCCAGCCTTCTGAGTAGCTGGGATTACAAGCGTCCACTACCATGCCTGGCTACTTTTCATATTTTTAAAAGAGATGCGGTTTCACCATCTTGGCCACATTGGATTTCAGAAAAATGATAATTTTTTTAAAAATGTGGTTATGTGGTTACAGATTTTTAGCATTCTTCTAGAATTCTTAGTTGTGTCAGCTGCAGTAAAATAAGCCTAAGAATTGCACCAGGATTCGTTGCCCAACTCTGCCAGGAGATTCAAGGTTTTATTGTTATGGGATTTTAGAAACAAATCATACTATATATCTGGAAACTCTATACACACATGCCCCCACTGCACACAAACACACAAACACAAAGAATTTTCACTCAATAGACATTATAATAAGCACACTGAAAACTTGAAAATACATGAAAGTTAGTATAAAGCTGTAGAATACAGTGATTGAAGGCAAATGATAATGTCAAATTTTAAACAACTGAATATATTTGATTTTAACAATTAAAATTTTCTAATTGTTTCGTCCACCATCCTATATTTCAAGCCGATTAATTAATATTGTACAAATGACATGAGTTCCCATCAACGGTATTTAATTTACAACATTTTAAAAATAGTTTGCAGTCATATATTGTTTACTATGCAACTTCTTGTATTTGCTCTAAAGTAAGGCTAAATCACATCTAAGCCTCATCTCATCCAAAGAAGTGATTAGAGTAGAGTTATACAAGTTGGGTTAATGTGAAAAATAGTGGATGTGGATTAACGTTGGATTTATGTATGAACTTAGTATTCTCCTTGTAAACTTGAAATGTTTTGTGTAACAAACATTTAGCCTATTCAGTGGGCAGTATTCTACAGATATATATCAACATCTGCTGTATACCAAGCACTGTTCAAGGCCTACAGAGCCAAAGATCATATTTATACAAATTATACATGAAAACATTTGATACTATTAATAACGTGACAAATGCCATGATATTCACTTTATTATAATGTTTAAGACAATAAGATAAAGAAATGTGTACTGTGTCACTAGAAGCCTCTCCATGTTATTCTTTACCTGAAATAATTAGATTAGAAAAATCATCTTTCTCAAATAAATTTATATTATAAATACTCCTATGGCAGAAACAAAAACCTGGTCTCTGATTTGGAATATAATATTATTATATTAAGTAAGAATCATGGCAGACAGAAAAAAATGTTTATTTGTAATGGTAATGACAAAAAAGACAGAAGTCTTTTTTTTTTTCACAATTTTAACATTGACTCCTAAGGACAAAAAACAGTTAGCAGTGTAAATATATTGCAACTTAGCGAATCCTGAAAGGAAATGACTGATCATTCTCAAATCAGACAAATTTTATGGTTATCATTTTAAATTGTTTTACCCATCATGTGGGTTTTCTTACGCTATTCAAATTGAAATAAATTTTGTACGCCAGTTTATAACGTTGTTTTGTAATCACAGGATTCTTGCTTTACATTCTAAAATGTTGTCTGTGAAAAATAAGTGAACACCAAGTAAGTTTGCTTTTCTTTAAAAATTTGGTCTTAAAATGATACTCATCTTTAGTAAAAATAATGAGGAGAGTTGGACATGGTGGTGCATTTCTGCAATCTCAGGTAGTTGGAAGGCTGAAATAGGAGTGTTCCTTGAACCCTGGAGTGTGAGGCCTCATTGAGCTATGAGCTATCACCATGCCGCTGTAGTCCAACCTGGGCCACAGAGCATCACCTTAAGTTTAGAATAAAAAATGGAACTATGCAAAGTAGTATACCATTACTGTTTTTAATTCACTTGTAGTAATACATGGATAGTATATTTAGTCAAAACTTTCAAAATTGGTATTATGCCAAGAGGTCAGATATTTGAGTCAGATTGCTAGCTAGCTCCTCAACTGACCAAATCTGTAGTATTTGCAAAGTATTTCTCTTAACTGTAATTGATTTTTTATTTGATAAATGGATTTACTAATGCCACCCGTGTAGGGAACTAACACTAATATTAATCAGATTACCTCAAAAACTTGTTCTAAATGGCACATATTAGGCAATATTACCTACTATTAGATACCACAAATTCTTTTCATCTGCTTATGTTTAAAGCTCATAGTGCACAGAGTAAAATCCCAGAAGACCAAGAATGGGTGTCAGATACAATAGAACGCTCAAAGAGTCACTATCAAAAATGAGCAATAGGTGCATAAAATGTATGGTAGTTTTATTTAGCAGTTGTTTCATTGTTTGCCATTGTGTTTTTTCTTAAAATGTTGTAGAAGCCTGTATCAGAATTTAAAAGTTTTTTAGAAAAGAATAATCATGGATGATTGAAATTAACATTTCAAGCGATACTGAAAATTATTCTAAATACCATTGTACTGATAGTTGTATTTTATTTCAAAGGATAATGGAAATCTTTTTTTTTTTTTTTTTTTTTTTTTTTTTAAAAAAAAAAAAGAAATCTGCCAGAGGAGACACTGTGATCACGAAGACTTTCCCATGGCAAGGTTGATCTATTGCACACCGATGTGCCGACCCCTACGATTTCCCCAAATGTGGGAAACTCAATTGCATAATTTGAGTGGAAGTGAAGGATTGTGTTTGTTGTTTTCACGTGGGAAAAAAAAAAAAAAAAGGAAAGAAAAGGAAATTGACTTTTTAGTGGATATAGAAATTTGAAAGAAGACCACATACTGGAAATAATTCTTTAGAGATACAAAAATCGGTCTCTTCCAGTACTAAACAATAAAACATCAAATGGTTTATTTATAATAGACTGGGACAAATGGTGACTGCAAATGTCTGTAATTCCCTCTAGAAAGAAGAGGGGCAGGGAGATCCCCAAAAGGGCAGCAGATAAATCTGGGAAAAAGAGAAGTAATTTTTAAATGTGTAAGCCAATGTTTATGCATAAATATTGCCTTTTAAAACATTTATTTTATTAAATGGTTACCATTGGTTTGTTTGGTCTTAAAAAGTAAGTTTCCTTTTGGAAGTGATCTGTGTGAAATGGTCCAGAAAATATGCAGCTAAAATAATTCAGCTTTATTCCCTGAATTATAAATCATTTGTAGGAATTGTAAAGATGTTAAAGATGCCAACTTTTTTGCATTTCTTCAAAGTTTATTCTAAATGAAGAAAATTATACATATAAAAGGTATAAAGTTACTTTTATCATCAAATTGTCAATCATTTTAAATATTTAGAATTGAAAGCCAGATGGCCAAGGTGCCTTAAATGAGCATAAGTCCTCTCCAACAGATGATGCTCCATTATATCCTCATCCAACAGGCTTTATGTATCAACAGGTAAAAATAAATAAATAAATAAATAAGTAAAGCTTTTATTTTTATTTTTCAAACTTATTTTAGTCTTTTCTTTATGGTCTTCAATTCTCATTTTCTTATATATTTTGTAATATATCAGCTGTGACTGCAAATAAAGAAAAAAATATCTAGGACAGCTTTGGGAAGATGATCAGAAGAATAGTTTAAGTGCGGTCAGCCTCGGCCTCTCAAAGTGCTGGGATTATAAGTGGTGAGCCATGGCACCCAGTCAGACTAATCATTTGAAAGCTTTACTTGTGCTGTAATATTTAGTATGACTTCTCACCAAATTCATGTAGCTAAGGGATGGAATTACCTAAATTAGAGCAGTTGCCCAGAGTAACAGCTGTATTGCTCAGAAACCTTATTTTTATAATCAGAAAAACTATAAAACAGGGGGAAAATGTACAAAACAAGCAGATTTTAATTCTATATGTTCTTCACTTTTAATGTTTGATAGTTTAATTTCTTGTTGAGATAGAGAATACTTACATATTTTTAATAGAAATTCTAAAATATTAAAACCAATATGCACAACTTTTGTATGTCACAAGGTGTGGAGCATGGTCGATTGTATTTATCGTGCTGGGGGCAGTTCTGTTGTAGAATTTGCCATGATACTCCTCTAAAACTTGGCTTACCCACTCTCATGAAGTGCATATTATCAGAATCCACAGCACTTTGAAGTACCATTGCACCAATATTTCTGACTACTTTGCTAGCCTGGGTCAAATGTTCTCAGCAGTAAGTCTCCTAGTTTATTTCTATATTATTTTAAAGCTTTTGTTCTCAGATGCCAGGCTTACTGAAGATATAAGTGCCTTCTGATTTTAAATAATTGCTATATATATTTTTCATTTGATGCAACACCTCTAGGCGCATTGTTGGAAACAATAGGATATGAAGTGCATTGCACAGTGTGAGGGGCAGGAATTCATTTGTTAGAACTGGTTAGAATATGTTTTTATCTTTTTATAGTATGTAAGATTTAGCATTGAACAGTATGAATGCAAAATGCAGTCAAGTTCGATAAATACACTCTCAGGGCTACTGATATTGGTACATTATAATGCAACTATGTTATGGGGCTTCCTATTTGGCCTATTATTATTTGCAGTCTAATTTCTCTTCTTGCCTAGACTTAGATTTTTGTTCTGTTCCACGAAAGTACAAAAGAAGAAATATGTGTTCCATAGAAAGTATAAAGAGAACATCCTAGCTAACACAGTGAAACCTCGTCTCTACTAAGAAATACAAAAAACTAGTGGGGCGAGGTGGCCGGCACCTGTAGTCCCAGCTACTCAGGAGGCTGAGGCAGGAGAATGGCATAAATCCAGGAGGTTGAGCTTGCAGTGAGCTGAGATCCGGCCAGTGCACTCCAGCCTGGGTGACAGAGCGAGACTCTGACTCAAAAAATAAAATAAATTAATTAACAAAAAGAAAGTATAAGAGAAGGCGGCGGAGCAAGATGGCCAAATAGGAACAGCTCCAGTCTCCAACTCCCAGCCTGAGCAACACAGAAGTCAGGTGATTTCTGCATTTTCAACTGAGGTACTGGGTTCATCTCACTAGGGAGTGCGGGACAATCGGTGCTGGTCAGCTGCTGCAGCCCGACCAGCCAGAGCTGAAGCAGGGGGAGGCATGGCCTCACCTGGGAAGCCCAACGGCCAAAGGAATCCCTTTTCCTTGCCAGGGGAACTGAGATACACGACACCTGGAAAATCGGGTAACTCCCACCCCAATACTGCGCTCTACCAAGGATCTTAGCAAACAGGCACACCAGGAGATTATATCCCACTCCTGGCCAGGAGGGTCCCATGCCCAGGGAGCCTCCCTCATTGCTAGCACAGCAGTCTGCGATCTCAGGCAAGGCAGCAGCGAGGCTGGGGGATGGGTGCCCACCATTGCTGAGGCCCAAGTAGATAAACAAAGTGGCTAGGAAGCTGGCCCTGGGTGGAGCTCATAGCAGCTCAAGGAGTCCTGCCTGTCTCTGTAGACTCCACCTCTGTGGCCAGGGCACAGCTAAACAACAACAACAACAACAAAAGGCAGCTGAAACCTCTGCAGATGCAAACGACTCCGTCTGAAAGCTTTGAAGAGAGCAGTGGATCTCCCAACAGGGAGGTTGAGATCTGAGAACGGACAGACTGCCTGCTCAATTGGGTCCCTGACCCCTGAGTAGCCTAACTAGGAGACATCCCCAACGAGGGGCAGACCGACACCCCACACCTCACACGGTGGAATACACCCCTGAGAGGAAGCTCTCAAAGCAAGAATCAGACAGGTACACTCGCTGTTCAGAAATATTCTATCTTCTGCAGCCTCTGCTGCTGATACCCAGGCAAACAGGGTCTGGAGTGGACCTCAAGCAATCTCCAACAGACCTACAGCTGAGGGTCCTGACTGTTAGGGAAGGAAAACTATCAAAACAGGAAGGACACCTACACCAAAAACCCCATCAGTACATCACCACTATCAGCACCAGAGGCAGATAAACCACAAAGATGGGGAAAAGCAGGCAGAAAAGCTGGAAATTCAAAAATAAGAACGCATTCCCCTGGCAAAGAGCGTACCTCATCACCAGCAACGGATCAAAAGCTGACGGGAGAATGACTTTGACAAGATGAGAGAAGAAGTCTCCAGTCCATCAAACTCTCAGAGCTAAAGGAGTACCTCATATACCCAGTGAAAAAAAAACTAAAAATCATGAAAAAAAGAGGAAGAATTGATAATCAGAATAATTAATGCGAGAAGGCAAACTAATCTGACAGAGATGAAACCACGACACGAGAAATACGCGGACAAACGCACAAGCTTCAGCAACTAACCTCGATCAACTGGAAGAAAGAATATCAGGCGATTGAGGATCAAAATGAATGAAATAAAATGAGAAGAGGAAATCTAAAAGAAAAAAGAAGAAAAGAAATGAACAAAGCCTGCAAGAAGCGCGGGATTATGCAAAAAGACCAAATCTAGTCTGATTGGGGTGCCTAAAGTGAGGGGGAAAATGGAACCGTTGGAAACACCTTTTCAGATATCATCCAGGAGAACTTCCCTAACCTACTAGGGTGAGCCAACATTCAAATTCAGGAAATACAGAGAACGCCACAAAGATACCTCGAGAAAAGCAACTCCAAGACACATGATTGCCAGATTCACCAAAGTTGAAATGAAAGAAAAAATCTTAAGGACAAAGCACAGAGGGAAAAGCAAGGTCGGGTTATCCACAAAGGAAGCCCATCAGACAAACAGATCTCTCGGCAGAAACTCTACAAGCCAGAAGAGAGGAAATAATATTCAAGCATTCTTAAAGAAAAGAATTTTTAAACCCAGAATTTCATATCCAGCCAAACTAAGCTTCAGAAGTGAAGGAGAAACAAAATCCTTTACAGATAAGCAAATGCTTAGAGATTTTGTCACCACCAGGCTCAGTTCTACAAGAAAACCCTGAAGGAAGCATCAACATGGAAAGGAACAAATCGGTACCAGCCACTGCAAATCATGCCAAAATGCAAAGACCATCGAGGCTAGGAAGAAACTGTAATCAACTAATGAGCAAAAATAACCAGTTAATATCATAATGGCAGAATCAAGTTCACATAACAATCTTAACCTTAACATAAATGGACTAAAACGGTCCAATTAAAAAGATCGACTGGTAAACTGATAAAGAGTCAAGACCCATCAGTTTGCTGTATTCAGGAGACTCCATCTCACATGCAGAGACATACATGATTCAAAATAAAGGGATGGAGGAAGATCTACCAAGCAAAATGGAGAACAACAAAAAAAGCAGGGGTTGCATACTCAGTTTCTGATAAAACAGACCCTAAACCATCAAAGATCAAAGAGACAAAGAAGGCCATTAAAATGGTAAAGGGATCACCTTAACAGGAAGAGCTAACTATCCTAAATATATATGCACCCAATACAGGAGCACCTAGATTCATAAAGCAAGTCCTTAGAGACTTACAAAGAGACTTAGGACTCCTGCACAATAATAATGGGAGACTTCTAACACCCCACTGTCAACATTAGACAGATCAACGCTGGCAGAAAGTTGCTAATAAGGATATCCAGGAATTGAACTCATCTCTGCAGCAAGCAGACCTAATAGACATCTACAGAACTCTCCACCCCAAATCAATGATTATACATTCTACACAGCACCACATCACACTCTACTCCAAAATTGAATGCAAAATTCAAGTAAAGCACTCCTCAGCAAATGTACAAGAACAGAACTATAATAAACTGTCTCTCAGACTACAGTGCAATCAAACTAGAACTCAGAACTAAGAAACTCAATCAAAACTGCTCAACTACATGGAAACTGAATAACCTGCTCCTAAATGACTACTGGGTACATAACGAAATGAACGGTATGTAACTAAATGAACGGTACATAACGAAATGAAAAGCAGAAATAAAGATGTTCTTTAAATCAATGAGAACAAAGATACAACATACCAGAATCTCTGGGACATTATTTAAAGCAGTGTAGAGGGAAATTTATAGCATTAAACGACCACAAGAGAAAGCTGGAAAGATCTAAAATTGACACTCTAACATCACAATTAAAGGAACTAGAGAAGCCAAGAGCAAACATACATTCAAAAGCTAGCAGAAGGCAAGAGATAGCTAAGATCAAAGCAGAACTGAAGGACATAGGAGACACAAAAACTTCCAAAAATTCAATGAATCCAGGAGTTGGTTTTTTAAAAGATCAAATAACATTGATAGACCAAGCAGCAAGATCTAATAAAGAAGAAAAGAGAAGAATCAAATAGATGCACAAAAATGATAAAGGGAATATCACCACTGACCCTACAGAAATACAAACTACCATCAGAGAATACTATAAACACTCCTACGCAAATAGACTAGAAATTTAGGAAGAAATGATAATTTCCTGATACTTACACTCTCCCCAAGACTAAACCAGGAAGAAGCTAGCAATACGTAACTGAACGAAGCACAATGT